>NW_013674300.1:3102-14451 GCF_000517525.1 Limulus polyphemus | reverse complement strand
AAAACTAAAGTTTGTTTACCATAATATTGTGTGTTGGGTAGTTTTTACATGTTCGGCTATAGCTGACATTTCTATTTTATTATTTCTTATGTAACTTTTGTGTTCCTGCAATCTATATTTTAAATTTCTGTTAGTTTGACCAATATAAACACTACCACATTCACATTCTATCTTGTATATACCTGTCTTATCTGTTAATTCTATTCTGTCTTTAGCATTCCCTATCATATCTTTTATCTTATTTATTTTAATAAAAAGGATATGTTTTGGTCGTGTTCTAGTCGAAGTCTTTTGGGTATAAATGACTTCCACTGATTAACTCTTGAACTGTAACAATGTATAACTCTTTCATTAGAACCTCATATTCATAGTGTCTTTGTTACTTGTTCTCTAATAGCTGGCATATACTCGTCTTTGTAAATTCCCAATGCAATATATTGACCCCTGGTCAAGGGTCAAGAAAACAGCAAAGAAGAGATCCATCTGTATGTGTGGTATATTTTAGCTGTTTACTTGAGCATAACGCTTTACACTGACTATATTTGCACTAGGCCCGCTGCAGGAATTGAGCTCCGAACATTAGCAGTATAAGCCCTCTAGCTCACCGGGGCACATCTGTGAAACTTATTGTGAAATTATTTACTATTAAATTTAACGGGATTTCAAAATAGTTGCCCCCCCCCCCGGTGGTTCAGGGGTACGTTTACGGACTCACAACGTTAAAATCCAGGATTCCATACCCTGCGGTGGACAGACTGTTGATAACTCGTCATGTAGCTTTGCCCTAAAAAGAAAAAAAAATACAAAAACAAAATTATTACCTAATTATCATCATATAATTGTACAATTTCTAAAAAAAACAACAGTGTACTCTCGAAACAGAGGTTTCAGCAGGCAGATTCTGCATCATATGGAACTAATACATAGATAAGTCCTTTTATAAACAACTGTATGTAGTACTAGAATCGGTCTCCTTCACGTACTTCCGTACTTTTTTTTAATTCGATTTTTACCAAGCCAAATCATGTCGTATAAAGCTATATTTTAATTCGCCATGCACGATATATTACCAAAAGGTAATTCAACACTCACTTCGATTTTCTGTGGCATATTGCCAGTTGAAGTTAGCTATGCGGAAGAATTAGGCATTGTATGGTGTGGTGTTAAGATCTACGCAATGGACTCATTCCAATAACACAAGACTTTTTTTATTGCGATAAAAATTGTACAACTTGCAAGGTCATTTGTTAATACGATACTTTAACGCATATACCAGTTTATTTTCTACAAGCCAACCCCTGTAATCTTGAGGACTTATAATGCCAAAATTTGAGATTCGATCCCTTTTGCTGGCACAGCATGAATAGCCCATTTTTCAGCTTTACCTTAACAACGAACTTCCTTAGAAACTCTAACAAGCCCTCCAGCGGATACGTTTTAAAATTACGTTCAAACGTAGTTTCTGTTAACATATGCTTTGTTTTAGTATTTGAGTTGGAACTTCGGTATGCTGTAACTGTACAATTAACCAAATAGTCAAGCTAATAGTTGAAGCTAACCTAACTTTAAAATGTGCCGCAAGGTTTTTAGTGCGAGTCCAACAGTATATTATTATATAAAAAAACACATGCCTAAAGTTAAAAGAGATTTGAAAATCGTGCTACCTTTCTGGCGTAAAATTCCGAATCTGTCACTTACTTAGATGTATAATAGGAAGAATAAGCCGCTTCTTCCTCCGAAACGCGAAAAAATCATCAGAAAAAGATAAATATGATCATTTCTACATTCTACATAACATAATAAAAGGCAGGATTTAAGAATTATTGCAATTTTGTGAGTTTTAAATTCGTCTCAGTCATAATCAGTACTAATGTTTTAACTGAGTAAATATTTCAGTAGCGCGTGATTTTAAGAAGAAACAGTAATCAGATTATTCCCGAAATTCAATTACCCCATTAACTTTTAGAGGGGAGAGAATACGTGTATCATGAACCACTGTAGTGGTTCATAATAGGGTTCGTCCATTTGTTCTTCTTTATTATTATTTAATAATGTTCCGCCAGCCTTCAGCAAAAGTGGATGTGATTATTGTAATAAAACCTGGGCAGTATTACTAAATGCATCATTGCGTACTGAGTAGGGTGGTTTTTAAGTTTATTTGATTATCTAGCAAATAACAGCGGGTGTATAACCGTTGACACCCAATCGTTTTAATGTAGTCTGTAATTTATATGTAACATCGTAATCTACTATTTGCCACGTATATAGCTGCGTGCAGGTCGTGGGTGTAATGTAATGTTTATATGACACGTGCACCATAGCGATTATTGATTTATTGTTGCAACTGTATTGGTGTCGCGTATCATTTGTTTATGTATAGGATTCCTGACCTTTGGACGTGATGATGCTGACAGGATCACAATTGTTTTTAGAACTACATGATCGATTTTGGTCATATTACACAACCGTAACGTTATAGGCTGTCTTTCACAATATAAATCTTTAAGCCGTAGTTTAAAAGATAGCACCAAGATCAGTTTCGAGTATCGGATCGGCAATCACGGTGATGGCTGATGGTAAGTGTCGAAGTATGTCCAACACTGCGTGATTGAGAATGTTATAGATACTGCACATAGAGTAGCCATCCTTGAAGGTGACTATAGGGAGTGGCAAGAATCCTGCAAGCAGGAGGTGGCAAAAATGATAGAGATTCTAGGCGAAAGTGAGGCAGACATTTTGTAGCTATATAGATAACATTTAGGTTGAGATAAAGCATGCGGCAGCGACTGCCCACTAGAGTTTAGGGTCGTCACAGTGGATGAACGTCGTGGAGTTTAGGGTCGTCACAGTGGATGAACGTCGTAGAGTTTAGGGTCGTCACAGTGGATGAACGTCGTGGAGTTTAGGGTCGTCACAGTGGATGAACGTCGTGGAGTTTAGGGTCGTCACAGTGGATGAACGTCGTGGAGTTTGGGTCTATCAGAAATGGAGGGGGAGACATATTTATATAATCAATTCATAATTGTTAATTAACACGTTTTCGACCTTGTAGAGTGTGCAGAATATCACTCTAAGAGGAAATCTGACCAGCTGCAGCAAAACCGTGACCGGCCTTACTATGGTCAGCGGAGAGGAGAAAGGGGAATATAAGAAATATTTAAAATGCTTATTTGTATACGTATGCTCTTATATTATGACATATTGTCTTATATATGGATTGAATATACATGCATTCATCTGTACAACTGGAAAAACTCGTATGGTTATATATATATACGGCGTTAGAACCTATAGAAACTATAAAGCCTGCATGTATGTATAAAGATTTAAATACTAGCCAACATGCATTGTATGTATAAGAGTTATACAGTTATAAAATCTAGTCCATGCACCACTCCAGTATAGTTCAGTAGTCCAGTGTTTACAGACTCCACATATAGCTACAGAGTATAAATATAGTAGCTATATATATACATTATTCAAGCATATACATAACATGTGGTATGTTGATCACCATGCATCATATTGATCATACATAAAGTACCACTATCAATGATAACATTGTGGCAATAATATCAGGAGCAATAGTCATCCAACCTGCATGAAGTCAATCCAAAGGTTGTCATTGTTTCCCTAGAGAGCATTGTACACCAACTATGTATTTCATTAAACTGTTTCAAATAGAACTAAAGAAACAAGAGTATTAAAACTTGTTAATTTAAAAAGGGGAATAGGGATCTTCAAAAAATTACAGAAACAAGATAGGTAGCTTAGAGTGAAAATCCAATCGAAAACAAAAAGCAAACAAACTAGCTTATGGTTTGAGACAAGGTGTTTACATTATTTCCTAAAATACCAAGATAGGTAGCTTAGAGTGAAAATCCAATCGAAAACAAAAAGTAAACAAACTAGCTTACGGTTTGAGACAAGGTGTTTACATTATTTCCTAAAATACCATTTCGATAAATAATCTTAGCTATCCCTACCTGGGCAGTGCTACCGCCTGCCTGATAGTTATTGTAACTTCTCACGAGAAAGGAATATTTTCTATCACTACTTGGTATAAGTGTCTGTTAAACTACAACCATCGCTATAACAATCTGTAAAGACACCGAGATCATCTCATTGGTTGTTTTGTTTTGTTTGTATGGTTTTTCGATTTCTTCTCTCTCTCTCTCTCACACACACACAAATATACAATCTTGGCAAAAATGTTTGCATACTGTTCTATATTGATGTTATTGAGCAATTGCCTGAGTAGTAACAGAGAAGGTAGCGTATAATCGTACAAACCTGTACGTGTTGTAATTCTGGTCTGTATAAGTTGTTTTGAGCATTTGTTCGTCAAAACACACATACACAGCTGTTTTGTATAAAAGGGTGTGATTTTGGTATAATCTTTTTCGAGACAATTTCTCTGTACTTGGTGTAGAGTCATGCCTCGTCACGTGCCAGAGGTTATAGGGTGTCAAATTGTTTGACTATCCAGAATAGGTATGGAACAAACTGAAATTGCCAAAACAGTATGGTACCTCCAGTGTATTGCAGTGTATCCTGAAACATCATCGGATTACAGGAAACTTTGTTCCAGGAAAGTCTACTGGTAGACGCTGAAAAACTACTGCCCGAAATGACCGTGTTTTGATCAGGTTAACAAGTTAAGGTCGAAAAACGTCTTGCAACACCTTATGACAGGAATGGCATGAACACATTCATTCCAGACTATCCAGAAGAACTGTGAATCAGGGACTGAACAAACAAAGTTATTTTGTCAGAAGGGCTATCTATAAAACGATATTAACCAAAATTCACCGCCGTCACGGTGTTACGTGGGAAAGACAGCATGCCAACTTATAATTAGGACAGTGGCGACATGTCATCTTTTCAAATGACTCCTGTTTCCGGCTTGTTAAAGCTGATGGTAGCATTTGTGTCTGTCGTTTGCATGGAAGACTGTCTTTCCCACTGGAGGTGGTGCAGTACATGTTTTGGCAGCTATTCATCATGGTGAAAAAAACTGCTTTTCATATCCTCCAAGGAAACGTCAATGGTCCCTCCTACAGGTATCACGATATTTCTGCCGCATGCTAGGGCAAGGTTTGGCAATAACTTTGTCTTCCAGAATGATAACGCCACTGCCCACAGTGTGCGTATTGTACAGGATTATCTCGACCAGGAGAACGTTACAAGATTGCCATGGCCAGCAAAGTCTCCAGATTGTAATCCCATTGAGAAATGTTCGGCAGCTACTGTAGCTAGGTTGCCGTGCCTTCTAGTGACAAGTTGGGATGAAATCACGGTATATTACATCAATAACCTCATCGACAGCATTCCACGTCGCCTTGCGGAAGTTATTAGAGTACCAACCAAGTACTGAATGTTTAAAATGAACTGATATAAGGTTATAGGTGCTATTTATAATAATTTGATGTTATATTTTGTGATTATATGTGTTTTGGCAAGGTTTTGTTATGATAGGTGAAACACTGAATAATACATCTTTCGTTTGCTGTTCTAATAAATCGTTCATGATGTCTGTAGAACCTGTCTCATTACATATATGAATAGTTAAATATAACATGGATTTCTCAGTTTGACAACACTAAGTGTATTTGTATTCCATCTTAATAATAATGATCTTATTTGTTACAATATATGCAGATATTTTGGCCAAAGCTATATATAAATATATAATTGGAAGTTATAGTTCGAAACCCAAGTTCTACTTCGGTAGAATATTGGCTCTGCTTAAAACTTCAGACTTTTTGATATGGTAGTCTGGATTGTTAAAAAAAAAGACTTATTAGAAATTGTTACTGCTTCACAACCTTTACCTTGGTCAATAGAACAATTTTCGCGTGCGAGAAATCCAGCTTTGAAATTCTCGCGAGAGACGGGTATGATAAATCATTGAGGCCACAACGCGTAGCCGAATTTTCGACTTAGAAGGTAGGCAACAAGGGTCATGACGTATTAACTCAACATGTTATGGCCCTGTAGATCGGTGGGAAACACGATCATAAAGTACAATAACATTTCACGTTACATAGTGCATTTATTCGATTAAGAAAATCGTCGCATAAACTTGACAAACTATGGCTGACAGGAGAGTGAATAATTTACAGGGTGGGCAAAAAAATCTGGGCACACCCACTTATTTAAAGGTCATGTTAGTGATTCAGTTTTGCTCGTTTTAGTAATGAAGTTGTTGATGAAACAACAGACGATTTAAAACAAAAAAAGTGATTTAATGTTTCGCTAATGTAAGCCTAATATGCTAAGGAGGTTGTAACATCGCACATGGAGACGTATCATCCTATGTCATGAAAATGAAGGCCAACAGACTGACATTTTGGAATATTCATCAAACCTTTCGCTAATCTGTGTCAGTATGAGATATGTCAATATACAGTAAATAATTTTTTTTCATGTACACTATCTTTATTTGAGATGGAGGTGCCCAACCTGTACAACAGATATTACATAATATAGCCAGAAGAATAATACTTGCAATCCCTAACCCTAACACGTCTCTGCAGCAAACTATGACCTGCTCACGGAGTAAGGACAAAAATTAAGATATTCATATAAACTTTATTAAAAATACGAGGCTTAGCACGAATTACGACAGTTTTATTGGTTATTTCGACAAGTAATACGTTATGACCCTGTTTGCTACCTATCTACACTGCCATAACGCGTTGTACAGACATCACGTGATTGAAAACTCCGTTATCATTGGCTTGTTTGGCTACTCATCGTATCAATGCGTTAAGGTTCTGATGACTTAACAAATGACGCAAAAATCGGATTACTGAGAGCTTTTTTATGTAATATATAAGTAAGCTTGTAACTGAATAGAGCACTGCGAAATTTCTAATTTCGGACACAACGTGGGTTTAATATTTTATTTTGTCTTAAGATATAATTGGAAACTACTTCAAAATTAATAATAATTTCAAAACTATATGAAATACAAAAAAAATATTCAAAATCACAAGATTTTTTCTATATCTGTTTGGCAAGGCTATATACATAGTATTTGTGTACATAAAATTAAGATGGTGCGTTACATAAACGGTTCCAGAAGTATTTTCCATAAACGTTTTTTTTTCTTGTTTGTTTTTTGTTTACGTGCAAAGTTGCACAATGAACTGTATGCACTGTGCCCACCGATAGACTCGTATGCTCAATTTGAGAGTTATAAGCCCACAGGTTTACCGCTGAGGCGTTCCTGTGGCTCAGTGGGAGTCTTCCAGCTTAAAGCGCAAAAATTCGGGTCTTGATACCCGTGGGGGACAGAGCACAGTAGTTCATTTTGTAGCTTTGTGCTTAATAATAAACAAACAAAAGAAAATTGCATCTAAGTTACTGGAGAGCTTTTCTTTCTTTAGAAACAAAATTTATCCAATTAGAACTTTCTTAATAAACTGTTCTTTCTTTGGAAACAAAATTTATCCAATTAGAACTTTCTTAATAAACTGTTCTTTCTTTGGAAACAAAAGTTATCCAATTAGAACTTTCTTAATAAACTGTTCTTTCTTTGGAAACAAAAGTTATCCAATTAGAACTTTCTTAATAAACTGTTCTTTCTTTGGAAACAAAAGTTATCCAATTAGAACTTTCTTAATAAACTGTTCTTTCTTTGGAAACAAAAGTTATCCAATTAGAACTTTCTTAATAAACTGTACACGAATCTTACTGAGAAGGTGGACAAACATGATTTTATAATCGGTATTTAAGAATATTTGAAAAAGTTACAAAAATAGAAAAAGTGTTCCTTTTTCTTTCTTTATTTCATAAAGAACTATAATTCGTTGACTGATTTCTCGCTCTACACTCTACGAATTATTAGGTTGCCAAAACAATACAAGAAATATTACTGTAGTTGGTTAAGAGCTGCGATGCGCATGCTCGATTAACTCTGGTGTAAACTCATAGAAGTTTCAATGTGTACGTAGCCGATAAAGTATCATTTTTACAAAACACATAGGCTACACGAAACTGGTTTATAAAAAAAATAAATTATAGGAAAGGGTGCTAGATAGCTTCGAAATAAAATAATAATGATGTAATATTTCAGATTTGATAAGTGTGACGTCATTCTCCCTTTCAGTTGTTCATCTAAGAAACGTTAAGATCAAGATTTTCGTATTCCTGTAATGGATTACAAGTTAGCCAGATTTTTTATAGAGATACCACCAAAACTGAGTTATTGGAACAAATGTGACAGCAAATAAATAATTATCTCTCTTACATATCAAGTGGTTCTCAAACTGTGATCCTCGGACACTGGTGGTTTAAAAGGGTCGTTCAGGTGGTCCGAGAGCTGATCCAAAATGTAAGTCTCATCCAAAGCTACTCCATTAATGCTGATGAGTTTTTTTTTTTTCGATGGCAAGCGAAAGCGGGTGGGGGAGGACCGGTAGGTGGTCTATGGGTATTCTGCCTCGCCGAAGTGGTCCACTGAAGAAAAAGTTTGAGAACAACTGATCTAAGAAACGAGTATGGCTATCTTACATAACATCTAAGATGCAAGTTTTACTGAAGGTGTGAAGACTGGGATTAAGTGGATCACATGACTCTACATCTGGCTTGCTGGGATCTTACATAACATCTAAGATGCAAGTTTTACTGAAGGAGTGAAGACTGGGATTAAGTGGATCACATGACTCTACATCTGGCTTGCTGGGATCTTACATAACATCTAAGATGCAAGATTTTACTGAAGGAGTGAAGACTGGGATTAAGTGGATCACATGACTCTACATCTGGCTTGCTGGGATCTTACATAACATCTAAGATGCAAGTTTTACTGAAGGTGTGAAGACTGGGATTAAGTGGATCACATGACTCTACATCTGGCTTGCTGGGATCTTACATAACATCTAAGATGCAAGATTTACTGAAGGAGTGAAGACTGGGATTAAGTGGATCACATGACTCTACATCTGGCTTGCTGGGATCTTACATAACATCTAAGATGCAAGTTTTACTGGAGGAGTGAAGACTGGGATTAAGTGGATCACATGACTCTACATCTGGTTTGCTGGGAAGACATGCACTTAGAAATCATTTCAATGGATTTTGCATTTTGATTGAAGTTGTTATTATATTAAAACTACATTCGGTCAGAAAGCTTTAAAATGTTAATGAGTTATTCTAAAGAGTCTGATTTCCTTACTGATTTGATGTTTCAAGTCAGATCTTTGTTCCTGACATAACTTTAAAAAAGTAAGCTTCATGATATGTGATTCGTAATGTCACAGATTGTCTTGGGTTTTCCAGAATTAACAGCCAACTCTACAGAAGTTTCATATGTACACTCATCAAATATTTCCGCATTCAGAAATGTTATGTAACACCTTTGGCTTATGGCCACTTTAATTATGTAACTAGGAAAGAACAGACGTACAAAAAAAAGCATATTTAGTTCCAAAGCCAGGACGGAAAGACGTCCTAGATCGCTAACAAACAACCCACTTTCCATCTCCTGTTCCCACTCTAACGAGGCTAAGCCGACACCGCGGGCTACGTACATTCTGTGTAGTATTTGAAAGGGACACTGTCTGGCATACATTTTCCTAATGAGAAACTCAGACCAACTAAGCTCTCGTTGAATTGGGTTGGAGAGTAAGTTGGTTTCAGATTCCCATTAATAGTGAGTGTTTAAGTAGGTCACGCTATTGTTTTGGGGGACTCGGATCTGTCACCAAATATGGGATATATATAGCTTCAATATATAGATATAGATAAGTACACGTTCATATGTATGTGTAACAATCCAGTATTTATATCAAAAACGTGCAGTTTGGCTAATGAAATCAGGAGTTTTAGAAACGATCAAAAGGTTCTTCAATAGTTCACAGGCCACGCATTGGTCATAGTTTTTTAACCCATCGTTTTCTTTTATCCTGTATTGACCCACCAATGTGTAGCCATTGTGACACACAAGTCACAATAGCCCACATTTTACTGTCGTGCCGTCGTTACGACCGTGAGCGGCGGCACCATTTAAGACACGTGTTTTCTAAGAGTTTAGTTGGGCAGTGTCATTGGTAATGGTGACACTGTCCGACTAGATTGTATTTTGATTTTTTTACGCACTATACGTCTTTTAATTGTATATAAATTTTTTATCGACATGTATTGGTTTTAACTCGCTGTATTTTTACATTTTATTCTAATTTGCTTTCAATGTTTTTACCGATTGTTTGGCGCAGATATCCTCGTTGCTTTGCGCCATAAAGCACCAAACAACCAGCCAATAAAAAGAAAACCAAAACAAGAACTCTCATAAAGGACTAGAATTCTTAGTTTTTGCTCTTGTGATCAATTTTGACAACGATGATTGGATCTTTCAAAATCGTGCCCACTAATAAAATACATACACGTATTTCTTCATTCTTCGATCGCCAAGAACCTCTGAGAACATTAAATTAAGAGGAGTTCCGTCTTCGTGATGAATCAGCTATTGATTCAGAGGTCGTGTACTAGTTTCCTCGTTCTTTAGGGGTCGTAACTTGGATTGTTTCCCCTTATTCAAAGATCAAAGTATTTTGTAACTATGTTCTTAAGTTTGAATAGAGGAAAATGGAAGTTAGTGAATTCTAGCTTTAACAAAGCCAATACTGCAAGAACTCAAGTCCAATGTGTATTTTCCACATATTTTTACATCACAGGGTAATATTAACACTGTTCCAATACAAGTTCAATAGTGCACGTATTGTTATGTTATTATGGTCTGTAATCGTTTACTCAGTATCATCGGTGTTGCCATGTTACCAAAAATAAATTAACCAAGTATCAGCCCCCCCCTCCCCATGTATCTCTTAAATTATGAACGTTATCAGAGATCTGATTCGTTACAAAACAATGAAACAAACGTTCGGCAGTCAGAACAATGAAACAAACGTTCAACAGTCTAAACAATGAAACAAACGTTCGGCAGTCAGAACAATGAAACAAACGTTCAACAGTCTAAACAATGAAACAAACGTTCGGCAGTCTAAACAAAGAAACAAACGTTCAACAGTCAAAACAATGAAACAAACGTTCGGTAGTCAGAATAATGAAACAAACGTTCAACAGTCAAAACAATGAAACAAACGTTCGGTAGTCAGAATAATGAAACAAACGTTCGGCAGTCAGAACAATGAAACAAACGTTCGGTAGTCAGAACAATGAAACAAACGTTCGGCAGTCAGAACAATGAAACAAACGTTCAACAGTCTAAACAATGAAACAAACGTTCGGCAGTCAGAACAATGAAACAAACGTTCAACAGTCTAAACAATGAAACAAACGTTCGGCAGTCAGAACAATGAAACAAACGTTCAACAGTCAGAA
>NW_013674300.1:0-2260 GCF_000517525.1 Limulus polyphemus | reverse complement strand
TCAGTAACCTCATGTCAGATTACAATTAAGGTTCAGTAACCTCATGTCAGATTACAATTAATGGTCAGTAACCTCACATCAGATTACAATTAAGGTTCAGTAACCTCATGTCAGATTACAATTAATGGTCAGTAACCTCACATCAGATTACAATTAAGGTTCAGTAACCTCATGTCAGATTACAATTAATGGTCAGTAATCTCATGTCAGATTACAATTAAGGTTCAGTAACCTCATGTCAGATTACAATTAATGGTCAGTAACCTCACGTCAGATTACAATTAAGGTTCAGTAACCTCACATCAGATTACAATTAAGGTTCAGTAACCTCATGTCAGATTACAATTAATGGTCAGTAACCTCATGTCAGATTACAATTAATGGTCAGTAACCTCACGTCAGACTACAACTAAGGTTCAGTAAGCTCACGTCAGACTACAACTAAGGTTCAGTAAGCTCACGTCAGAATACAACTAAGGTTCAGTAAGCTCACGTCAGAATACAACTAAGGTTCAGTAAGCTCACGTCAGATTACAATTAAGGTTCAGTAACCTCATGTCAGATTACAACTAAGGTTCAGTAACCTCACGTCAGACTACAACTAAGGTTCAGTAAGCTCACGTCAGACTACAACTAAGGTTCAGTAAGCTCACGTCAGACTATAATTGAGGTTCAGTAAGATTCTCGTCAGACTATAATTGAGGTTCAGTTGCCTCACGTCAGACTACAGCTGAGATTCAACAAATTCACATCAGACTATAACTAAAAGTGGCATTAAAAGTCAGACCTTTAACAGCTAATGAAAGAGTGTTTTTTAGGTTACATATCAAAACATACGCTAGAGTAAACGTCAGATTAGGCTACAAAGAAATAAATAAAAAATCAGATCACGAATATGTATGTTTATCCATTCAGTGAATTCGTTATTTTTCATCGTGTTCATTTTATCAGATTTAACAAAGAATATATAAATAATGTCACGAACCGTTACAAAGCAATTATGAATTATTGACCATCGATACGACATACAAGTCACCCATATGTTCACATAACAAACAAAATCTGACCGTAAACCACGTAAATAGATGGTTTATTCAATCGCCCAACATTTTTTTCAAATATTGATATGGTGTGAACAACTTTTAGCATGATATAGTTGGCCCGGCATGGCCAGGTGGTTAGGGCGCTCGACTCGCAATCTGCGGGTTCGAATCCCCGTCCCACCAAACATGCTCGCCCCTTTCAGTCGTGGGGGCGTTATAATGTGACGGTCAATCCCACTATTCGTTGGTAAAAAGAGTAGCCCAAGAGTTGGCGGTGGGTGGTAATGACTACTGCCTTCCCTCTAGTCTTACACTGCTAAATTAGGGACGGCTAGCGCAGATAACCCTCGTGTAGCTTTGCGCGAAATTCAAAACAAACATGATATAGTTAATATTTCCAAACTACTTTTAAGTACCCTCAGTTAAAAACTTCGCTGTTTAAATTAAATTATTGTACTTAACATTCCCACAGTTAATAGAGTGACGTTTAAGGTTAATAAAATCAAGCTTGCTTTATAAAATAATACATTTTTTGATAATGTAGAACGTGTGAAATTTGTCATAAGGTAAACCAGAATGAAAGCTTAGAAATAGTGTTTACGCTAATATTTAAGTAAATAAGTATTATCTGGGTAACTTCCAGAAATGCCAATAGGGTTTGTGACGTCACAGGGTTGAAGTGAACCTTTCATGATTCTCGGTATTTTCTGAGTAGTTTGTGACATTCCAATAAATACCCTTGGAATATTTTGCATCCGGGTGTTTGGTAATAGAGTTAAAGTCACGTGTGACTGGTTTTATAAGAAATATAATATAAATTCTGAACTGTCGTTTGATTAACTTGGACGTGAGATATCATGTCAAGTCTGAAATGTTTAGTGAGCTTTCTGTTTTTTTGTTGTTGTTGTTTTTCTCACTATTTTTAAATCTTCGAATATCTCGGGCTGAAGGACTGATCGAATCCCCCTTATATTGCCAAAGTCAATGCCTACTGGTCATTTCTCGGAAGCGTGACGTCAAAGAGTGACTCACTTCTTCAGGTGTTTCACTCGTGCTCCGCGTGGCAACGTCAGTGTGCAAGAAAACGTACTGAATCATGTAATGAGGGAAGGCACTAAAAACCAAACCACCTACGTCATTATGAACTCGTTATTTGTTCGATATTTGAACTCGATAACTATGAGTGGACATAACAAAATCAAGGATACGTTGTTGTT
>NW_013674299.1:21485-26275 GCF_000517525.1 Limulus polyphemus | reverse complement strand
ACTGTAAAGGTCATCCTCATTCACTCACGTACTGATAACTGTAAAGGTCAACCTCATTGTACTGATATTGTAAAGGTCACCCTTATTGTACTGATAACTGTAAAGGTATACCTCATCGTACTGGTAACTGTAAAGGTCTACCTCATCATACTGATACTGTAAAGGTCATCCTCATTCACTCACGTACTGATAACTGTAAAGGTCAACCTCATTGTACTGATATTGTAAAGGTCACCCTTATTGTACTGATAACTGTAAAGGTATACCTCATCGTACTGGTAACTGTAAAGGTCTACCTCATCATACTGATACTGTAAAGGTCAACCTCATACAGATTAAAGTTCATGTTATATTCCAGAAATACTGGACAAACTGCTTCCATTTTTATTATGATATTTCTCGCTGAACTTTTGGCGATTACATAATTAGAGTTTATTTTACATTTAGTTATAGTTATATTAGTTATAATGACAAAACCTTGTCGAAACGTTGTACATTTGCTGTTGTTACAATATTTTTCCCTAACGTTTTGTATTCTCGTTACAATGTTGTTCCCTAACTTCGATGACGAGGAACCCACTTTGAGACTAATAATGGCTGGAGACGACTTGAATGGGTAATGAAGAAAAACTTTAATATAAGTTTGACATCCGAGTATCCGTTATATTTTTCATCTTCTGGATGAATCTTCATCTGAAAAACATGTCACTGTTTCTTCAGAATGCAATAATAATTGCGTGAATATTGATATGTTTAATCATATCATTGCTGAAGTAAATAGATTATCATATAAAAAATATAAGGGACACTTGCCAAAATGATTGGGTCTAAGATGATCGTTAGATGTCTCTTTATTTCAAAAATATGCAGAACAAACACGTTATACGCTTGAAACCCATGATTACAACAATTGTAAACCAGTTGTAATACGCTTGAAACCCATGATTACAACAATTGTAAACCAGTTGTAATACGCTTGAAACCCATGATTACAACAATTGTAAACCAGTTGTATTTATATCATAACCTAAGGCTAAAGAAATCTTACAGGTTTAGTATGTTTGTACAGACAACAATATGTGTATGACTTTTACTCTATTTACTCGTTCTATGATAAGTAGGGCATAACTATCGCTAATGGTGAGCACATAGGCACTGATAGTAATCCGTCGCGGGAATCCGTCGCGGTTTAAAGTTCATGACCTATTCCAGGAATACTGAAGAAGCTGTTTCTATTCTTGTTACAATATTCTTCCCTAACGTTTTGTATTCTTGTTACAATATTCTTCCCTAACGTTTTGTATTCTCGTTACAATATTCTTCCCTAACGTTTTGTATTCTTGTTACAATGTTCTTCCCTAACGTTTTCTATTCTTGTTACAATATTTTTCCCTAACGTTTTCTATTCTTGTTACAATGTTCTTCCCTAACGTTTTGTATTCTCGTTACAATATTCTTCCCTAACGTTTTGTATTCTCGTTACAATATTCTTCCCTAACGTTTTGTATTCTTGTTACAATATTCTTCCCTAACGTTTTGTATTCTTGTTACAATGTTCTTCCCTAACGTTTTCTATTATTGTTACAATATTTTTCCCTAACTTTTGTATTCTCGTTACAATGTTCTTTCCTAACGTTTTGTATTCTCGTTATAATATTCCTCCCTAACGTTTTCTATTCGTAGATATAATTGCAGATAGACAGACATAGAGACAGATAATCGAGTCAAGCCGTAAGTAAAGTGTGTAAATCGCTGTGAATTATAGCTAAGTTAAAGTGACTGTGGAAATTAAGTGTACTACAAAGTTTGTAACGAGAAAGAATAAACTAGTTTTAATTAAGAAAGGACTTGTATCGCTGAAGTTTCATCGGAAAGAAATTAAACGGGAAATTATCAAATAAGCAGATACGTAACAATATATCTTTTTGTTATTAAGTGACTTGCACAACATGAATTAATTATCATATAAGATTAAACGTTTTGCACGTAACAAAATATATTTTGATCTTCATAATCTTTCACTAAAATCTTATGTTTAAAATAAGGAGTAAAGTATGATGTATTAAGTATGGAGAACCTTCTTCCTAGTACAATGATTGATATATATTCGTTCTTCATGCATGTGGTATAAGTCAGTTTCCATTTCTTATTCCGCGTATCTTATTGGTCAGTGAAAACCATCGATAGTGTTATAACTTAAAGATTAAATTACAGTTGTTATAAATGACTGTAAACATACTGGTATTTTTTTTTATTATTAAACATGATTAGGCACTCCAGCAAGAATACATATGTGGACTCGCACAAGGATCGAAGTCCAAGGTAACGATATTCAGTTGTTCTGTAGAGCCTCAGGAAATCCTCAACCCCAGTTAGCTTGGATGCGTGGGGACGAAAATGGGAAGTTGATTGAAAGTAGTGAAAAATACAAGGTAAGTTTGTACTTTGAAGATGTTTCAACTAATCAATTGTCAGGATGACATCGAATTTTTGTAAGAAGAAATATGCATAAGATTTTCGTAAATATTCCCCACTTTTAACGTACGAAAACTTGCTTGAGAACAGGAGACTAATTGTAAGTAATTAACCCTTCAGAACTGATCTCATACGAGCTGCTCAGTGGGAGGTCGTCGGCGAGAAGAGATCAAAGGGTACCGTAAAGCGAGGAAAGGTGTCCTCTGTGGCCGGGGAATCACGTGACGTCATATTTTCACGAAGTGTTACCATAGACTGAAAGTCTTATGGTATGTCACTAGGAGCTTATAGTTTCAAGTCGTTTTACTATGGGGCGGATAGTTCCCAACTGCATCACTAGGGGTGGACCATGATCCCATCTATGGGCAAGTGTAGATATTTGGTGCATTTTGCTCGAGAGCCACCAGGTGTGTTGTTGATCATGAATATCAAGCTGTCTCATGTTATACATTTATACCAATCTATAATACTAATGTAATTGTTCACACAAAATGTCCTGAAAGCACCTTTAATTATAACTCAGTGATTATACAAAATCATTATCTTTAGAGGAGCTCAACCACAAAGTGAGGCCTTAAATTAACAAGCAAGTCAGCTTCGCAAATAAAGTACTTTGGGGTCTAAAATGCTATTTTAACAACATCCTGATTGGGAATGTGTAAGAGGTTGATTCGAAAACTATAAAAGTTTATGAAGCTCGATAAATATTGTTACGACAGCGGAAGTCACGTGACGCTGGTAACACGTGATGAGTTTCTAGAAGGATCATGAAGGCCCGAGTGTTTGCTAGGCGCCCTCTATTTTAGTATATAAGCCCGGCAAATAAAGCGTAAGCTAGTATAAAACAGAGTTTGGTCGTACACAACTGAGGCCAGAAATTAACCAGACCAGTTCTTCCATAACATCTATTCGTCACTGGATGAGCTGAACTTATATCACTGAGAAGTTTATTTAAAAACGTATTTCTTCTTTACTAAAATCCGAATGGTATGGTATTAGAAGCCTAACCTAGAGATGTATACAATCCACGTGATAATCAACGAATACACTGTGAGTAGTAATATCTGCTGTTTTATGTACTGTATCACAATGTAGGACTCTTTTTTTTGTTTTAATAGAAGTTTCTCACAAAGCTACACGTGCTTTATGGACGTCGTCAACTCTTTGGCTACTCTTGTCTGACCGAATAATAAGATTTGACTGTCATTCTTATTAGCTCGCCCATAGCCCCAATTGTGGGGATTTTTTTTTTAGGCAATCAGACACGAACCACGAATCCTCCGATTCACAGTCTGAGCATGCTTATCACTTGGCCACGCCTCGCTTTTATAGGCCTATCTGTTTGATAGCTTACAATAAATTTGTTTTATTGTATCCGTTAGTATGTTTAATTGATTATTATTTACTTTCTTTCATTATCAATGTGTTTTGTATAACTGAATAAACTTACCAAAAGACTTTTTCGCCATACATAGGGCGTTAACGGCCTTGCCTTCTTTCGATAGCTTCAAATCCGTTTGACCGCTGATCCGTTGGTAAGGGTTTTCAGCGACGCACGAGTAAACCCCTTCATGTTTTGCCGTGACACAGTCAAGAAAAAGTCGGGATCGAGTCCGGCTAACGCCTTGCGTAATTACTTCGTTTCCGTTCATCTCCTCGTCTAACGTCGATTCCAACTCTCCCCAAGATCCCTAAACAATAAATAAGATACAAAAAGCTAAAAGAATAGTAACAGGTTAACGAATAATAACAGATTAATTTTTTCCTTGAATTTCCAAAGATGACAAATATATAATTTATAAATGAAACTAAACAATGAGTTTTAAAACTCGGTATTCTCCGATTTTACTTTCTACCCTCAACTTTAGTTATAGCAGGTACACGTAGACAACCACAAGTTGGAAGTATAAATGTTTTTTTTTTTTTGTCCATCACGTGGCCTTCATCTTCCATTAACACCTTCAGTAACAAGTATACGTAGGAAAATCAAAGTGAAGTTGCAAACGATGGTTTTAATAGTTTGTTTATCACGTGACTTTCGCCCTCCAATAACACCTTCAGAAAAACCAAAGTGAAGTTGTAAACGATGGTTTTTATAGTTTGTTCATCACGTGATCTTCTAGAAGTTTTTTTTTTATTATAGTCAAGGGGCCAGCGCTGTGAAAATCAACTTAAGTATATAGGCTTTGACTTTTAAATGCCGTTTGGTTTTGCCAATATAGGAGGCCTTACAGTCTCCACACGTGTAAAGATAGACAAGCCAAGAACAATAAGGAATGGGGATGAGATCTTTAGTAGAGATCTCCTCCCCATTC
>NW_013674299.1:7933-21346 GCF_000517525.1 Limulus polyphemus | reverse complement strand
AATGGGGAGGAGATCTCTACTAAAGATCTCATCCCCATTCCTTATTGTTCTTGGCTTGTCTATCTTTACACGTGTGGAGACTGTAAGGCCTCCTATATTGGCAAAACCAAACGCCATTTAAAAGTTAGAGCCTATGAACATATGGGAATTTCCATTAAAACTTAGGTTTACGTCTAAGGCTAAAAGAGAAAATCGAAAGTAGCAGTAGTAGTACGTGATGTTTAAAAGCAGAAAACTAGAGGATTAAATGTAAGGACATACGTATGAAGGCCCAATGGCTTTTATGGCAACTAAATGTATTTCATTTCCAAATGTAAATATAAAAATAAATATTTACTTTGAAATATTAACATTTAAAAGTTTAAGTTTTTTTTAATAAAAAGGTAACATTTGGTTTTACGTAACCCCCACAAGTGTGTAATAACTGTGTGAAGGGAAATCGTTTGTGAAATGTGGTTTCCAGTTATCTCGCCAGTTGCATATTTAGTGTTTAATCATTTGTGATACTTTTCATAAACACAGTGAGTTATTTTACAAAACAAGTATCAGCAGTATCGCATAAGACAATAGTTCTTTTTAATTCTATGCATACGGGGTCAGTCAAAATTACAGATCTTGTAAGCATCATATAACCATGAAACGTAAAACATACTATAACTCTGAATGTTCTATGTGTATCTTCATGAAATTTAGCATTCTTGTAGCAAGCATTACAATTTTTTGTACACGAAAATATGTTTTTAGTTACGTTTTATTTATGGATTTATGGAGTAAATCTGATAAAACTCTTGACTAATCTGAATGTAAGATGATTTTCATGTTAAGATTAAAAATACTTTTTTCACCTTAAAGATTTCAAATTTCATTTGCACAACCTCTAGAACATCGTACGTAAATTTCATAAATGTTTTTCCATTAAAGCTGTATATTGTGTCTGATATTTCTCAATCACGGGGAGTACAACGATGTTCTTTCACTACATTTACTCCAAAACCAATTCTTGTGGTACAATTGTCGTCTATTCTTCCGTTACTGATTTAGCAATTTAAAGAAAAATGACACGCAATTCACGATTTGACAGAATGTGATTCAACAAGTGATTTATCAGGCATAAAAAAAAGCCTCACCACCATCTAGGCTCATCACAAAAACGTATGTCTTTTGCACACTTTAGGCAACAATACATCCAACATAAATTGTAATGTTCTACTTGCTGCAAGACTCTTCATGTGCAAGTCTTAAGACCATAATATTGAAATCCTGGACGATTTGCACCGCTTTTTATTCAAAAGGAAAGCTATTGACAGTACCAGATAGCAAGCTTTCAAAGTTTATATGGATCCATCCATTGCATCCCTTTCCTCATTTACCATCTTCTGTTACTAGAGGTTAGGAATATGATGATAATGGTTCTCTTGTACTATTAAGAGGTCTGTAATAGTCTGTACTAATCATGACAACTTCGTTTTCCTTGTACGTAAGACCTAGGATCCTAGTTACACTACACTAATGCTTACCTTGACATGACCATGGTATTATGATAAACAAACTGCATCGAGTATTCTACATGTTACGCTCATCTAATGTTCGTCTATTACTGACTGGTAATTCCTGTTTCACCCTGTACTTAAGCTTTTTAAAGTAACATCAGATTTTTGTAGAAAATAGCTAACTTCAAGAGGTAATGATAACATCGTTTACACTAGAATTATGATTTTTTGAAATTACTGCTAGTTATTACGACTAAGAGATGACATTGAGCACCTCCCAGAAACACATAAAGTGGACTTATGTTTAAACTGACCGTAATGATAAAGTAGTTTTAAAGTTATCTCGACTGAAACAAGAAGAATAAAAATGAACAATTTAGTGGGTTGGTCACTTTCTAGTTTGGTATCTTAGCGATGATTTGTTTTCTGGCTTGTTGAGTAGAGAAACAAATGAATGTTAGTGCCAATAATCTTTTAAAGTAAAACTCTCTGTGATTGTTGAGTTTTTAACATGCATATATTATGCCTGATGGGTAGCATGGCCATCTCTACATATAGAATAGTCTACCGACTCTATGATAATACAGGCCTCCAAATGTAAACTTCATAAAAGTTGTTTTGGTTTTAATACCGAATTTTCCGTAATTCAGCTACGCAGATTTCGAAATTAACATATTTTTTTTCTATCACCTGAGGATTTTTTACAAATCGGGAAGAAAAAATTCTTATATAAATCAAATTATTATGTCGTTTCAAAACATTCTTAATACTTCTATTATCAGCATCAAAATTATCATTGCCTAATAACAATCTTTTGGGTACATATAAGCCATCTTTATTTCTTTTAAGAATATTATTCGGAGATTTATCAACTATTTGGCTTTACTAAGCATTAGCGATGAATTAACGGCATCATTGTTATCAGTTGTATCTTTAATATTTTTTAATTGATTATCATCAACATCATAATTACCATCATCAGTTAATTTAAAACCGATTCCAAAAGAACCTATAGGATCCTGAGATGATTCCTTATATAGATTGTAATACAAAAACCAATAACTTATTTATTATTACCAAAGAGTTCTCATAGTTTCGAACAATTTATTATAAACATTCAGTATTCTTTTTTTCTTTTCAAGCAGTAAGAAATAAACTTTTTTCCGCTTCACTGGAATTTGTTCGAGTTACCAGAAGATCTCAATCTTCAATTAGACACACTATTATATAAGAAACGTGATTCGAAATGAAAAAACATATTGTTTGGTATATTCTTCCGTAATTGGTATAGTTTACTAAACTTACAGTTTCTGTATTGTTATTATTTAGCCCAGCTGCTATGAAATCTGAGTAATATCTAAAATAATACTATAAACAAAACACTATAATCTTCAGTAGAATATTTATCA
Source organism: Limulus polyphemus (assembly GCF_000517525.1). Classification (NCBI taxonomy): domain Eukaryota; kingdom Metazoa; phylum Arthropoda; class Merostomata; order Xiphosura; family Limulidae; genus Limulus; species Limulus polyphemus. The sequence goes on along the minus strand of NW_013674299.1, from coordinate 18,447 downwards.
TTGTTAATTTTAATCTACCCTTTTAACATATCAAGATTATCATGTTGTCTTTGTTTTGATTATTTTCCTTATCTTGAACTTGGCGAACAACATAAATGTGTCTAATTTCATCGCGTGTAGTATTTACAATATACAACCACTTGATCCATTCGAAACATTACTTTTAATAACTCTTACACCACTCGAATTGATTTCAATATCACTTACAGGTTTTAGAGTAAAAACTATTATATTTAACTTCTTGACTGGGATAGAATTTAATATGAGGTAACCATAACAAAATATCGTTTATAAAAGATTTATAAGTTGCATTAGCTACATCTGTATAAATCATATCCTAACTTTTACTTCCTCTAAAAGTAAATTTCACATCAATATTTGAAATATTTTTTTCTAAAATCATTAAAGAGTCCAAAATAATGTATAATAAAAATCTATAATTTCATTTTATTACTGTTTTTGCTAGAACCCATGTTTTTGTAAAACCTCTATTACAAAAAGGATTATGTTTAAATGTTGACACCAATTTGTTAATATTAGCCTTGCCATCAACATTATCCAATGTTGTTGTTCCATCATCATCAGTTACTAAAATTTGTTTACTTGGAACTTCTGAAATATATATATAATAAACATATTACTTGCTTCACTAGTGCTATGATCATTCGCAAAATTTATTAATCCTTGTGCACGATGTGCTAGACATGTTAATTCAGTTTCTTCAATTATAGTATTACCAATATATAATTCAGCTCTTGAAAATATATTTCTAGTATTAACTAACGTTGCATTATCAGTACCAATTGTAGTTCCATCTTGCTTTGCAATTTTTAATTCTGGACAAATATTGCCACGGGAATATAATATATTATCTTTTATATCTTTAATGTTGAATATTTAATCATCATCCTCTTTTTCAACGATAACTATCTTATCTTCACGATTTATTCAAAACTTTTTATATTTTTTTGATAATAATGAAGTATACTTATTAGATTTCCAATTCTTTTAACAAATTTTAAATCCTGTTACATATTGAGATTTATGTAAAATTGATTTTATATTTAATGGCTTTTTATTAAATATATTTCTCAATCTACTTTCTATTCTAGTCTCCACTTTTTTAGCTAATGCTTCTAAATCTATGTCTAAAACTTTCTCTTTTATTATATTTAAAATAATGGTAAAAATACCTTTCCCATAATATTTTTCTACTTTTCAAAAATAATTGGTGCTTATTATAATTCATTTATTGTCACTTAAAAGTAGCCTATAAAGAACTTGCTATTCTGATGTATAATCTTCATCATTATTCTATAAATCAAAGTTGATCTCTTAACATCTGTAAATATTGGATTTGTTTCTTCAATTTTAATTAAACTTCCAGGAGTAAATGAATAAAGAATAATGAGTCTAGCAATATTTTATAAAACTCCATTGATAACATGTGAATGTCATCTATACTTGTAGAGATGTTAGCTATAAATTTTCCTCTCTGTTCTTGATCAGAATAAATTTTTGATTCAAATCATAAAAATATATACAACTTTTTCTTCAGATACGTCAATCTGATATTTTGAAGCTATTTAATTATAAACCTTGAAGTTGCAAATTGAATGCCATATTTTATAGGAGGAGGATCATTAAATAATTTAACTAAAAATCATTTATCTCGTGTAGATTATAATTACTATTTTTAATTGTTACTCTTTTTCAATTATTTCTATCGTAACATTTAAAAGTATTACTGTTAAATCTTTCATCAGTGTTGTTCCATGATATCCACATTGACAGAAATATTAATGCTAAAGAATAATTTCCATTACTTATATCGGTAGGGATTTTAAATTCTATTGTAAAGTCCTTTTCATTCATATAAAACATAATTCTCATTGAAATCACTCAGTGTCTGAGCAAATGCATATAACACTTCACAGGGACTATTACTGACATTTCTTTTTATATATATATATTTTATACAATGATAACCACATTTTACTGGTATAAGATTTCTATAAAGCAAGATATATAATATGATAAAATCTATTGCCTCTTCATTTGATATCTTAAATTCTTCTCACTTATATTTCTCTTCTTCAAATGATTCCTCTCTTCATTGATATCTATTTATTTTTTCTTTTAATTTTTAAATTTTCGGTATTTGTTTTAGTTTTTGCTACCCAAAGATTTATTTAGTCTTCCTGCTTTTCAATCATTTCTTCAGTTACATCTGGTTTATTAATTAACTCAGATAGTAATATAAGTTTTTGTTGCTGTAAGAATGAAACATCTAATCCTTCATTTAAATCAACCCTTTTTTGGTTCTTCGATAGCTAACTTAGGTTCTTCTTCTATAGCTCTTTTCGTTTCTTGAACTGTATATAGAGGAATAGCTTGAGATTCCTTTATTTTTTTACTTACTGGTTTATGAAACTCTGCCATTGATTCTTCGTATCTTACTTTATTAAAAGTTTCTGCTTCATTCTTTTTCTTCTTTCCTTGTTTTCTTTCGATAGTTGTTTTAATGTATTGATGCATTCTTTATCTTTTCACTAATCATTTATTTATAGTTAAATAATTTAGCCTATAGTTAAAAGTATCCAACTTATACTTCAGCCTATAGTTAAATAAATGATAAATATTAAATATTACAGAGAACCAGAAGAGTCTGAGTATCTTAATCAAAATTCTTTAGTACCTAAATATCCATTTAAATTTTTAATTCTTGGTCCATCTGGTTGTGAACAAATAAATCTATTGTTATACCTAATTTTTGATCCTTTCCACTATGGTAATCTATATTTATGTGCAAAAGACATAGGAGAACCTAAATATGTAAAATTACAAGATAATTTTACAGTGTTTGATGAAATAGATGAAGATGTCTTACAATCTATCAATATTTTACAATAAAAATGTTATAGAATTATATAAAAATTAAAGAAAGAAACATTATTCTCTAATATGTTAGAAAATATGATAGATCTTGATAGCTTAGATCCAGTGAAGAAACAAGATAAAATATTTGACGTGTTTATCAGAGAAAGAAAGAAGAATGCATCAATAATATATTTATCACTCACTTAATATTCAACTCCAATTGACATCAGAAGGAACTGTAATTATTTCATCTTTTCAAATTTCAGGATAGAGAAATAAAACAGATCATTAGATAAACTGATAGATCTAAGAGCATAAAGAATTTTAACAAATATATAAAATCTATTAAAGAAGAAAATGATTTTTATTATTAGATTGTAAAATGAGATTTCGTACAAACAAGCAAACTTAAATGGATATAAATGAGATTAGATGATTTGGCTGGCTCGATGAAAGATAAATTTAATTGCCCTGAAATTCATTTATCCAGATTCAAGTACTGTAAACCTTTTACTAAATTCAAAAACGTCTGGAGGTGATCCTAGCATTGAAAGAGCGGATAAAGCATGTAAGAAACATGATATTACTTTTAATATATCAAAAGTTATAGCTGATCAATAATTGATAAAAGATATGAATGATCCAACTTTACGTGAAAGAGTTGCTATTAAATCTAAGGAAGCATTCAGTCTTGATATTTAATCTGTTATGTACTGATTAAAGTGTAAAACAAAATTTGAAACAACCAATATTCAAAAATCTATTTCAAAGAATGGAAGACATATTGTTAAAGAAATGTGTAGAGTTTATGGTGAAAAAATTCTCAATTCTAATATATATATATATTATGATCCAAAAAGAAACAATATAATTTTTGCATCAGTCATATGAATGTACAAAACATAAACTAATAGATATAAATTTAAAAGAATACTTTTCTTAACTCATATTGACGATCAATGGCAAGCAGATTTTAAGTGATATGAGACAATTCAAATATTGCAATAATAACACAAATTATATTTTAACAGTTATAGATGTTTTCAGTAAATATGTTTGTGCTGTTCTAATCAAGATTAAAATGGGAGAAGAAATGACGAAAGGAAACCGAATATAATTCAAACTGACAAAGGAATATAATTTATTAATATTCAAACTCAGACATTGTTTAACAAACAAAATTTCACTGGTTTACAACTAAAAAAATGTTAAAACTCAGATTGTTGAAAGATTCAATAGAACTTTGAAAACTAAAATGTAGAAATATTTTATTGCTTATAATACAATGAAATGTATTAATGTTTTAGATAAGTTAGTAAAAGATTATAATAATTTATATCATAAATCTATTAAGATGACTACAATTGAAGGAACTAAAATATATAAAAATAAATGAAAGTAAAGTATATAATAATCTATATAATGCTAGATACATAGTTGGTGATAAAGCTAGAATCTCAAAATATATAGGAACATTAAAAAGGATAACTCCCGAACTTCACCAAGGAGATATTCATTATAACTTAAATTCCAAAACCAGATCCTATAATTTTAGAATAAAAACTTAAATGATAAAAAAATTGAAGGAAGTTTCTATGGACCAGAATTAGTTAAATGCAATAAGAAAGATGAAGTTTATGAGATTGAAAAAATAATTAGAAAAAAGGGTGATAAAGTATTTGTAAAATGATTAGGATATCCTGATTAATTTAATTATTGGTTTAATATTCCAAATATAACCTGAGAGGGTTTATTTTTGCTTCTAATATTTTCATTATTCATTTTTCTTCTTTAAATTAGATTTGAAATGGCTTCCTTGATATTTTATGGGTAGTGGTTCTTCTTTCATTCTGTTGTATAGATTGATGCTATTAGTTTCATAGAGAATTCTCAAAATGATTTCCATCATTGGATAATCTTCTAATAATTCCTTTGCTCTTAAAGTAATATCACATTTTTGAGTTTTGATAACATAATAAGGATATTCCCTTAAATGATTGTTTCTAATTAAAACAAACTGACGACGCTTGTTAGTCCTTGCTTCTACATGAAATTTCATTTCATCTATTTAAATTTTTGTTCATTTATAATTTCCCGTGCTGAATTAACTGCATTAAATATTATGCAATTATTGTCTCTCATACTTTTAATTGTAACATCTTTACTAATAAGTTGCTCATTTAAGTGTTCAATGCGATATTTATGTTTTTGTTTATATTCACCAGTTTTCTAACTGATGGTAACACTTCTGATGTTACCCCGTAAGTAAATACACCTTTAATTTAAATATTAATTTGTACAATCCACTCTTATTACTGAAGACAGTGTGAGGTTATATGTTAAAGGAATAAGTCTCTGTCTTAATCCTTATATTTTTTTAGCATTTGTATATTTTTACTGTCAACATTGTCCTAAATAGCTTGAGCAGGATTTTTACATTCTAATACCTCGGCTACATCCTTAGCTTTAAACCAAGGATTACTATTTTCATACAAAATGAAGCACACAAACTTATCATTAAACATTAAAGTATTGCTTTTGATATCTAAAACTCCTTACATTATTTAGAAACTATTTTATTAATAGAGATATAATTTTTTGTAAGATGAAAATATTAAGGGCAATGTATGGTATTTCCGATTAATGGATCCAAATAAAACCATCATGATATTCTATAAGTTTTAATTTCTCATAGTATTCAATAAACTTCTTATCTGATTTAATTTCTTTTATTTCACATTCAACTTGTAAATATTCGCAGTTCTGTTTAGCAAAAATAACTAATTTATATATTTACCTTTATAGAATATAACAAAATGACGAAACGTCTTTTATCGATGGTATCTTTATTCTCTCATTAAAGTAGTTTATTCTACATTTTAAGTTGGAACAAGGTTTTTTGTTTATGTTATAACATTATCGGCACATATTTACAAAAACTGCTCATTTTTGACAAATTCAACAGAGATCTGGTGTTATTTGATATTCTTTCATTTTAAACACCTCATCATTATTTTGAAATAATTCTTCAAACTTATTAAAAATATCCATTAATTTAATTTGAAACATATAAACAAACCAAAGATGGTCTTATGCTTTGGTGTGAAAATGTGTTAGTAATCATTAGCATCCACCTACAATTGAAATAGTAGAATATGAATATGGATCGAAAGTCGTTAAAACCTATTTGGAAAATATAAGGAATGTTCCATAAATAGAAAGAGATTAAATAAAATAAAAAATTCAGTACATGTAAGGACCAAAAAATCACTTGACGATTTCCATTTAAACAAACATAGAAGTGATAGTTATAATTTTGAATACGAAAAATGTGTCAGTGATTATTATAATAAAACTAAAAATAGAAGATATGAAAAAGTAGAGTGGGAATGTGGATTAAAAGTTGTTAAACAATATCTTAATAAAAAATTTTACTTTTATATATATGGAGCTAGCACTTTAATATAAAAATTTAACATGGTTGAAAGATTTTGCTAAAGAAAGGGATATGGGATATATTCTAAACTTGGAAAAAATATTATTTAATAAAGTTTCCTAGTGATAAGCTTCAAAGAGTAATATTTGCTAGGAAATATAAGTTTCATAAAGATTTAATCGCTAAACCGAATAAACTTAGGCAGAGGGAAATAAAATGGAAAATAAAAGAAACCATTTATAAAAATTAAATTATTCAAGAAATAGAAACAGCTTACAAAGGACGATTGAAAACTTATTTAATAAACAATGTTAATAATTATATTGATGTACAAGAATTTTAATTTAATATGGAAAATATTTTTCTTCCTAAAACTTATGAGATAAGACAAGAAAAGGATTTAAAAGTTAACGTTCAATTGTTTTGTGCTTATCAAAGGCAAGAAGCAGAAGAAGTAATTCCATTCAAAACTAACAGTGGTTCATCATGGGATGAATGTGAAAAATGACTGATATTTAGTTAGAATTATTGACTAAATATAATATGCTCTCAATGCTTGAAAAAGGTATTCGTGGAGGTATATCGCAGTGTTGTAATAGATATAGCAAGTCTAATAATAAAAATAAAGAAATATTATGATCGTAACAACGAAAGTATATATTTAGCTTATCTAGATGATAGTAACCTATACTGAGGGTAGTGAGTCATTATTTGCCTTATGGAGGATTTAAATGAAGTGATACAAATATTGATGTAATGGAAGTATACGATGATTTTAAAATAGGATATATTTTAGAAGTAGATTTAAAATATCCAAAAGAACTTCATGACTACGGATATACCAGAAAAACAACTTTACATGATAAGAGTAATTACGTGCTTCACAATAGAAATATGAAACAAAAAAAGACAACTTTACATGATAAGAATAATTACGTGCTTCACAATATAAATCTGAAACAAAAAAAGACAACTTTACATGATAAGAATAATTACGTGCTTCACAATAGAAATCTGAAACAATATTTGTCATTAGGAACGTAACTAAAAAAAATTCATTGAGCATTAGAGTTCAAGCAATCTGATTGGCTTAAAAAATGTATTCATCTAAGAAAACAAATGGAAAATAGAGCTACTCATAATTTTGAAAATGATTTTTATAAATTGTTAAAGAATTTTCCATTTGGAAAGACTGTGGAAAATATTAGAAAAAGAGTTGATATAAGAATGTGTTCTGATCCAAACAAAGTTAAAACATTAATAGCTAAACTAAACTTCAAGTATAGAACAATATTTACAGAAACGTTATCCACTATTCATATCAATAAAACAAAAATAAAATTCAATAAACCAATTTATGTTGGTAAGAGCATTCTAGATCTTTCGATGTGTGATTTCCACTATGAATTATTGAAACCAAAATATGGCGATGACTTAAAATTATCATACCAAGATACTGATTCTTATATTCATTAAATAAAAACAGATGACTTCTATAATGATATAAAATAAAATATTTATTGATTTGGTACTTCAGACTATCCAATAGACAATTCTTGTGGTATTCCTTTAGTAAATAAAAAATGTTTGGGTAAAATAAAACATGAGAATAATGGAAATATAATGCCTGAACTTACAGGACTTAGATCTAAATGTATGCTTTAAAAATGCAAGATGATAAAATCTGTAAGAAGATTAAAAGTGTAAGGAAATGTGTTGTTAAAAATAGAATTACATTTGAGGAATATAAAGATCGTTTATTTGATCAGATAGAAGTATAAAAAAACCATGAATCTAATAAGAAGTAAAAAAGCTTGAAATATATTCTATTTAAGTTAATAAGAAAGCTTTAAGCTCGAATGATGATAAAAGATATATATTAAAGAATGTATTAATACTTTAGCATTAGACCATTTTTTTCTCGAATATAAACGGAACCAGTAAATAAATTTAACATTATTGGTACACTTTAATATAATATTCAAACTTGTAAGCTGAGTGAGCTAGATGATGGTGCTAAATACTCATCTCTCAATCAAAAATAATTGAAACTCGGTTTGATAATATAATTGTAGCTGAGCTAATTGATGAAAACTGGGACGAATTCCAAATATTTTTTCTTGTCAAATTTAGTAAAAAAATAACCGAGGAAAATATTGAGGATATGAATAAACAGAAAGATCTAGCTTTTGTATACCAAGGAATGAAAGATCGCGGAAATAATAAAATAAGTCATGTCATTGAATTTAGGTCCTCAAAATAAACGAAAATTGTTTTTAAACTATTATAGTTCTGTAGGATCCTGTTTACCACATATATTCGATGTTATTATTATAATAGTGTATTGTTGTAGCATGGTTGTAGTATATATATATAGTTACCTGAAGGGAATTAAACCATTTTTCGCTTTCCGCGTTAGTGGAAAGGGAAAACCTGGATTGATGCTCTGTAAGTGGGGCAGAAACCCTATTCTTCTGATGAGGAGGCAAAATTAGATAGGGCAACGAAAACGATTTTTTAAAGATTGTTCAATGTTTTTGGTTATTTTTGATGATTTTTATGTTTTTTGTTGTTTTTTTTACCTCTAAGTGGGGCAAAAACCCCATGTTACATACTACTTTGACGTCAATGTGCACGAAACTTGGTATGCAATGCTCCGAGGCATCTAAGTGTGACGGTGATTGTAAAAATTCGTAAATAGAAGACGACGAAGTCAATTTTAATTCTGACTCTCAGTTTGACTAGATGATTTCGATAATAAAATAGGACGCGATTAGATTATCCCTAGAAACTATTATTATTGAGAAATTCTTATAGTTTATAGTCAATGTGCAACTTCAAGTTCAAGTTGTGTTCCTTTAGGGAGGCCTTCCACATAAACTTTCCTTATACCAGAGAGCCTAATTTCAGTTTGACAGTTATTCAATTAATGTTGTACATCTACTCAAATCAGCCAATCTTAAAGAATAACTCACACAATATACATAGAATATTCCTGTCGTTGTGTTGGCTAAGCTTGTTAGGTAGATGGGTGTAATCTAATTTAACAACGGCGTTCCGAAGATTAGCCCCCCTGAATTTCCCTGATCACCTACACAGGAGAAGTATGTACCAAATGTGACCCCCCTGAATTCCCCTGATCACCTACACAGGAGAAGCATACACCAAACGTGGCCCCCTGAATTTCCCTGATCATCTACACAGGAGAAGCATGTACCAAATGTGACCCCCCTGAATTCCCCTGATCACCTACACAGGAGAAGCATGTACCAAATGTGACCCCCTGGATTTCCCTGATCACCTACACAGGAGAAGCATGTACCAAACGTGACCCCCCTGAATTTCCCTGATCACCCCAATTTTAGTATTCCCACCCGTTTCGAGTTCAGTAATGATATGTCGACCAATATCTTTACCATTTTCCTTCTCAGCTCTTGCAGTAAAAGGAGCTAATTTCTAGAGCCATTGTTCATCATAGGTTCCCTAATATTAGCTTCAATACACATTTCTTAAGAGAGATAAGTGAGCGTGATCTCTAAAAAAAAAAAAGATAAATTTAAGATTCCCGTGTAACTAGAGAAAGAACAGTTTTGTAAATTTAGCAGCAAATTTGCCTATTATTCTCATTAACCTTTTGCATACTAGCTGTTGGAGTGGCATCTTACCCGGAGTGGGAAAGTTTGTAGTCATTTCTGTGATATGCAGTTATCAAACATCAACACTTTATGACGACACACACACAGTAAACATATTACATATCACACATCCAACATCCTTTGTACTAAGTGTCTATGATTGACTTCTTTCTGTCTAAAGAGCCAACTTCTGTTTATCAAACTATTTATTTATTTAAATTAAACTGATTACTTCAAATAATTAAATATTAATCAAATCGGGAGCCATAATGCATTCATTTATATGTATTTTGGTCATAACATATACAGATTAAATGTTTTATTTATGTAATGTCTTAACTTTATGTGCTGTTTAATTTATGGCAATTAGAAGCAAAGAGTATAAGGAAATATCACAGAAACTTTGAATATTTTTATATATTAATGAAGTTTCTTTGAACTAGATATGTTTTTTTATTTTGAGTATTATAAAATGGTGAAGTTAATTTTTAATAATTTTTATTTTTATGTTTATTTATTTGTTTTGAATTTCGCGCAAAGCTACACGAGGGCTATCTGCGCTC
>NW_013674299.1:0-7701 GCF_000517525.1 Limulus polyphemus | reverse complement strand
TGGGACGGAGATTCGAACTCGCGACCCACAGATTGCGAGTCGAGCTCCCTAACCACCTGGCCATGCCGGGTCCTGACTTTTATGATTTTAGATATTTTTTAACTAGTTGTAAGTCGTAATATCATTCTGGCAATTTCATTTGACATCTACATAGCCTATGTTTTTATCCATAAAATGTAATAAGAATTTTACATATTCTTTTGGTACTTGTAAAAACAACATTTATAAGTTTTACATGTTGATATGGCACTTATAAAGCCTTTTGGGAAATTGATTGGCTATTATGGCATTTATAAAACCTAATATATGTTAAAAATATTAATATGCACCTATAAACCTTTTTATGTATTTACACATTATTTTAACACCTATGAAACCTCTTGTAAGTTCTGCATAATAATATGTAATCTACAAAACCTGTTATAAAAAAATTATATTTCCATACGAATGTGATCTAAAAGTTGGATCTTGTAACCTTACCTGCAGGATTCGGCGTCCATCTTTAAGCCAATGAATAATTGGTGATGGATTTCCTTCTGCTTCGCACTCTAGTGTTGCACTATCAAAAGGCGCTACTAACAGTGAACTGCTTGACGGTTTTTGTAGTCTAATTCCTGGTTTTGGAACATAACGTCCTTCTAAAAGGAAAATTGAATACAACGATATCTACAAATATAAACGTCTGAGTTGATTACTTCACCCGTCCAGTGACAAAAAAATTTAACATGATATTTTGTGTATAAAATGAGTACCCCTTTCTTTTAACTCGTGTCATATAAATTGCAAGTATCGTTAAGCCTAAAAACATGGACGCTATAAATATGACACCATTATAAGAAAAATAAAGCTATACAAGTTTACAGTTCTAAGTAACAAAGGAAATCTTATATACAACTGATATTCAAATATTATATAACTCCCTGAAAAATTTGATTAGTAAGAAAATACGCACGAATAAGGCATATGTTGCCTTGCCACTAAATCTTGTAGTTGATTTTAAGTTTACAGTTTATGAACGTTTCTTATGTCGCTGTATATTAATATTCATTAACTCGTTATTATGAAGTTTTTTATATCGTTACTATAAATATTTCTGATTCCCTTACCTTGTTTAGAGTCCTGACGTGGTCTCAAACTACTAACCTAGAAAAGGCGGGAGAAAAATTAAAACATTTTAAATCTGTATTAGCAAGTCTCAACTTTTGTTTTACCCTCCATACGAAGAGCTCTGAATAAAATTTTATTTATTGTGCTCGCCATAAAAAACTACCCCCAGCCGAACGCTTATATAATAGGAAAATTAATTCGTTACTTTATGCTAATTTTACATCGAACTGATTTCCCGTTAATTTCTCTGATAAAAAGAACCGCGAATAACTGCAGTGATTTAAGTAGACTTCCCGAGTGAGAATATTGGACTAAGTTTTCCGAATTAGTGTAGAGATAATAGAATCTGGACAGTTTAAATAAAAAGGAACGAAATATTTATTTATTACAACACAAAAACACTGAACACTGAGCGCGTATCCACGTGCGACGACGGACAGTCCTCACTTCAAGCTATGCTACCATTAGTCCGAAGTTTCCTTCCCGCGAGATGGATTACCTCAACACTAAAATGCTGAACGAACTTCGAAAGGTCTTCTTTCTACAAATCTGGGATCAAAACTGATACAAAGAAAATTCCGGGATTTGAAATGTCAACTTGCTTTCTTTCTTTAGGAGATAAAAATCACCTTGTAACCTTCGTTCTCCGACAGCATTGGTTAGCTATCACATTTACTTAAGTGTGTGTGAGGTTAAAGGAAAGAAGACGCACTATATGCTTATTTTGTTTTTTCCAAGATGAACTAAAAGGCACCGACTCTGATAAAAAGTCAGTTTGTTTGATAGTCGCTAGATAGACAGAATTTAATTCAACAGTCATGTTGAAGACAGGGACTAAGAATCAGACAGACTAAACACGTGTGTGAATGATAATCAAGAATCAGACAGACTAAACACGTGTTAATGATAATCAGTCACTTACCCCTGAATTTCTCTTCGAATTAGTGAAGTCATTGAGTCGGCTCATGACGAAAGGCAAAATGAATGTAATGATGAACAGCCGGAAATCCATAAGGTACATCTTGGCTGTAACTAACTTCGTTGACAGTTGCGATAAGAACACCAAGTGGTTAGAGGTTTAACGACAAAAATATGATCGTTACCTGCGAATGTCTTTAAGTTAAAATAAATATTAGCTAAAGAAGGTTGTAGTAGAATAGCATACAAAATGTAAAACAAAGAAAAATTTAGTTTGACCATAAATCCAATTAAAATAAATATTAGGTGTTAAAACTTTAATATTATGCACCTTGTGTACTTTTACTATAATTAAAAATCAACAAACGTTTAACAAGAACGTTAGATGTTAGCAACAATTGTATCATTAGTTATTAATGCAACTGGGTTTGGTTGAAAAGTTTATGTAGTACAGAAATTAGTGTATTACATGAGGCCCGGCATGGCTAGGTGGTTAGGGGAATCTGAGGGTCGCGGGTTCGAATCCCCGTCACACCAAATATGCTCGTCCTTTCAGCCGTGGGGGCGTTATAATGTGACGGTCAATCCCACTATTCGTTGGTAAAAGAGTAGCCCAAGAGTTGGCGGTGGGTGGTGACGACTAGCTGCCGTCCCTCTAGTCTTACACTGCTAAATTAGGGACGACTAGCCCTCGTGTAGCTTTGCGCGAAATTCAAAAACAAACAAACAAGTATTACATGAAATATCATTTTAAAATTCTCACAGATAAATGGCTTCAGAAATTATATGATTCGATACTGCGTTTAAATCTGTGGACTATTATACGACCAACTTGTGACTCAGGAAATGTCTAGATCTTCATTAATTTTGACATATACTGTTAGTCGAAAAATAAACATACTTTTAAAGGCTTATGCACTAGTTTCTAACAGTTCATTAAATCTGAGAGTAAGGTTTCCCTCCAATAGGTGGCTACTCGAACAACCACTGATTTGAGAAGCAAGCTATATTTAAATATTTTAATTATTTAAAAAAAAACGAAAACCCTCAGCTAATTTATCTTTAAGATATTAAGACTGGAGATACTGTACATAATATTTACTCAAACTACAAATTCCTATTTTGACTCGCTCCCCCCCCCCAGTGGCACAGCGGTATGTCTGCGGACTTACAACACTAGAATTCGGGTTTCGATACCCGTGGTGGGCAGAGTACAGATAGCCCTTTGTGCTTAACTATAAACAAACAAACAAACCTATTTTGATTCCACCAGATGTAATTCTACATAACAGCATGAAACCAAAATAGGGGTTTGTAGTTTGAGTAAGTAATGTTCACAGTATCTCCAGACTTGTTTCCTTACCTTCTTACAACCCCAATTTTCAGGTTTTTAAATTCCCAATTTTTTATTTATCTTGTATCGTGTTGAATGAACGGGAGGGCGTGAAGGCAGAAATCGCTGACCCATTCATTGTCTTTCCTTACTCATTCTAGTGAAACCCAATTGAATGAACGGGAGGGCGTGAAGGCAGAAATCGCGGACCCATTGTCTTTCTTTACTCATTCTAGTGAAATCCAATTGAATGAACGGGAGGGCGTAAAGGCAGAAATCGCTGACCCATTGTCTTTCCTTACTCATTCTAGTGAAATCCAATTGAATGAACGGGAGGGCGTAAAGGCAGAAATCGCGGACCCATTGTCTTTCCTTACTCATTCTAGTGAAACCCAATTGAATGAACGGGAGGGCGTGAAGGTAGAAATTGCTGACCCATTGTCTTTCCTTACTCATTCTAGTGAAATCCAATTGAATGAACGGGAGGGCGTGAAGGCAGAAATCGCTGACCCATTGTCTTTCCTTACTCATTCTAGTGAAATCCAATATGTTTTTTTAAGAGTAATTGTGATTTCTATCCAACACAGCTTTTGTGAAGGCCCAAATTAATATCAGCATTTTTACATTTGTTGAAAAAAAAAATCAGCTTATATGAACTGTAATGAATAATGGTATGAAAATTTGTCACGTGAAATAACTTGTGGTATGTGTGATTTTTGTATTCATTCAAAGTTTTAACCAGACTTCTCAATCTTTCGTTTATTCTAATTTAATATTATTTAGTTATTAAAAAAAAATAAATCTAACGTAAAATACAGACATTTTTGTAAGTACAAATGGTAATATGACTTGATTTCTATTTCCTTTCCGATTAAAAATAAGTTGGACCAGATGGACTGTCGGGAATTTTTCTTAGTACAGTCTAAGAAGCTGTATATGTACACATGGTGAAACTGACACATGCCGTCACGTAAGGATAACACATAGTAATAGCCGCGTCAAACCAGTGTCATGTGTAGTAGTCCTTGCTGAAAACAAATATACATATATGAAAGGAACTTTGGAGAAGAAACGGCTGAAGGTGCACGTGAGGTAAAGAGTACGTGAAATGGATCACTCGTCTTTTACTATTTCTGCCGTTTCATTCTAATAAGGGACGAGTTGTTAGAGTGAGTTCAGTTTCGAAAGTCATAAAACAGTAAACGTAATAAATTGAGGTTCATGGCATATTCTGGTGTGTCTGCTAATTTTTTAACCTGTCTGTCTGTTTATTCGCCGATTAACCTCTGTACATGTCTGGGTACTTATCAGTCTATATTTATATGTCTGCCTTTTTATCTGTCTAACAATTTATTGGTCTGTCTATCGATTTTCACTGGTTATCTGTCTAATTAGATAGCAGCTCAGTAAGAATCCGAATTTTCATCCTGAATGGAGAGGTCAGAAACCCCTTGAATTCGGTTATAGGCGTCTACATTTTGAACTACTTGCAGAGAGAAGACAACCACCGCCACGAGGACTTTGTCCACATCTTTTAACGAAAAAAAAAAAGGAATGACGGTTACTTTCGTAATGCGCCTACAGCTGAAAGCGGGAAGCGTGTTCGGTGGCATCACATCTCGAACTCCGGACCTTTAGATTTGCAGTCCGGCATGGTAGAAACTAAACCAAACGGGATCCAGACATTTTGTTACTGGATATTTCATTACCGCCACATTGTTACCAGGACAACGTGTGACGGGTGAATTCTCGTTACGTCATTTTTGTGACATGGCATTTTTTTTTTTTTATTACGAATACCGAGTTTGTGGCAGGTAGTTTTTGAAATATAAAATCGAATGGTGACAACAGTAAGAAATGATACTAGATCGTAAATTGTACAATCAATTGGGGACCATTTAAAAATTACATAACGCTATGTAATTTAGAGGGTTACTAAGCCAATATTACGATGTGTTACGGGGGTGTCATGAACAGTGTTACATAAAACACAAATTACAGCGAAAATTATTTAGGTCTACAAAAACATTTATTGTAATTTAACATACTTTGATTTGAATTCAAAACCCCTTTAATAACTTGAACATTTGCAGCTTTATCAAACTTAAACATTTTGATCCCCCCTCTGTGCGAGAGGAGTGACGTGGTGTCCCCCGGTACTTTAATTAGGTAGTTGTGAATCTAGTAACAAAATTCACCAATCACAAAAAACACGCCCCTCCCCAGTGGTACAGCGGTATGTCTGTGGACTTACAATGCTAGAAACCGGGTTTCGATACACGTGGTGGGCAGAGCACAGATAGCCCGTTGTGTAGCTTTGTGCTTAACTTCAAAGAAACACACAAACAAATAAATAAATCGATACCCGTGGTGGGCAGAGCCCAGATAGCCCGTTGTGTAGCTCTGTGCTTAACTTCAAATAAACACACAAACAAATAAATAAATCGATACCCGTGGTGGGCAGAGCCCAGATAGCCCATTGTGTAGCTTTGTGCTTAACTTCAAATAAACACACAAACAAATAAATAAATCGATATCCGTGGTGGGCAGAGCACAGATAGCCCATTGTGTAGCTTTGCGCTTAACCACAAACAAATCTTTCTTTCATCATCCCCTTCCATTTTTATTTTTTTTTCACCTAGTTCTTCATGTCTCGTTTGTCAGGTCGTGGAGCCTTTACTATTTGTATAAATAATCATCTAACTGTGATGTACATAAAAATTATATATCTAAGTCACAAGATTTTATAAGTGAAAATATACAGTAGAGAGTGAGAAACGGTTTTCGCAAAGTAACTGTTGTCGAGTTCGAAGTGTTAGCAGTATGTATCTTTTTTTTGTGTGTGTCTCCGCAAAGAGACATGCTGTTTTCTACTGTTTCTTCTTCCAAACACTATTCAATCGATCGCCATTCCTTCATCTCTCAGTGGATTGTCTTAAAACTTGGTCGGATTATACCTTGGTTCAATACGCCTACATGCTCTGTTCATGCTTTTGATCTAAGCCTTTTTAAGTATTTTATGGGGTGAAAGATCAAACAACCCCAAAGTGTATATTTTTGGGCTTCTGTGCTATTATATTTACAGCAATCAAGATGAAAATTGGCAGAAATATAAATTTTTCAGGTGCCCAATACACTGACACAAAAATAGGTTAGAATTTTTTCCTAGTTTGAGTCATTTGTGTGTGTGTAGGGATGGGTGGGGGGCAGAGCTTACAAAAAAGCATACTTTGGGGGGAGGCCCGTATTTTGACCAATTCACATGAGATTTGATACAGTATCAAATATACTTTTTATGAGCCCACACACTGACAAACAAAAAATGTTGAACCTACCCATTTTTAGTTATTTTAGGGGGGCAAGATGCCATAAAAAGCACAGTGCTAGGGCGTTTTGACAATTACTCCGCCGTATTACGTGAGATTTGGTACATAAATACTTTTTTTACAGGTCCAAAACAGAAATATAGAAAATTTTTTGTTTTTTGTTCAATATTTCAGCGAGGAAAGCACAATTTGGGGTTTTCGTGAACTATCCATGTGTATATTAACCAACTTACGTGGGATTTGGTACAAAAATTCCTTCTTACAGACTTCGAGCAGTGATATGGACAGTTTTCGATTTTTCTGTGTTTTTTCACGATTTTTCTCGTGTCAAAATTGACCAAGTTAGGATGGCGTGGTGGAGACATGTTGTATTCGTCCGCGAATGTTGACCTCTATAATTTTAGATGTTTTCTTCAGATTTATCTAACTAAATATACTTACATAGTTCTAGTATTAAATAATGTAGACGAAACGAGGCTGAAACTCCCTTATAATCAATACTCTTCAATTGCACATAAGAATAATTATAGCGTTTATGCATCTTGTCAATAGATGGCAATAAGGCTTGAAACAGCAGAACGGGCATATTTGTGTTTGTTTATTTCAGCGTAAAACTACACAATAAGTTGTTGGCACTGTGTCCACCATGGGAAGTTGAACTTCGGATTTTAACGTTGTAAGTCCGTCAAGTTACCGCTGACCCACCGAGGGGGCATAGCTAGAAAGAGTTTGTGCAACATAATCCCCAATGTGTAGCGTACAAAAACATGCAATTCATCAAAACAAATAATGTTTTAACGAAACAATAATAGGGATAATTTGAATGCGCAGTAATAGTTATGCTTAATTAGCACAAGATGAAGAGATTTAAGTTACAGAAAATACGTGATGTGAATAATCAAAACAAGAACAACTTCATAACTGACATTTTTTGGATTATAAAGTTGAAATATTCAGTGTGTACTTCATGAGTTGTTACCTAGAGAGGAGCTGTTCTAATTGAAATATTCAGTGTGT
>NW_013674298.1:25115-27315 GCF_000517525.1 Limulus polyphemus | reverse complement strand
TATGTTGTAGTATATAGGTATGTAGAAAGTAAGATATCCTGTTGTACAATGGGTTTAATTGTGGTATAACTGTTGTCATGGTTTATGTTTGTAGTATACAGGTATGTAGAAAGTAAGATATCCGTTTGACAATGAGCTTAATTGTGGTACAACTGTTGCCATGGTTTATGTTTGTAGTATACAGGTATGTAGAAAGTAAGATATCCGTTTTACAATGAGTTAAGTTGTGGCAGAACTTTTACTATGTTTTATGTTTGTAGTATACAGGTATGTAGAAAGCAAGATATCCGCTTTATAATGAGTTTAATTGTGGTACAACTGTTGCCGTGGTTTATGTTTGTAGCATACAGCTATGTCGAAAGTAAGATATCCGTTTTACAATGAGTTTAGTTGTGGCGGAACTGTTGTCATGTTTTATGTTTGTAGTATAGAGGTATGTAGAAAGTAAGATATCAGTTTTACAATGAGTTTAGTTGTTGCAGAAATGTCGCTATGTTATATGTTTGTAGTTTACAGGTATGTCGAAAGTAAGATACCAGTTTTACAATGAGTTTAGTTGGGGCAGAACTGTTGGTATGGCTTATGTCTGTAGTATACAAGTATGTAGAAAGGAAAATATTCGTTTTACAAGAGTTTAGTTGTGGCAGAACTGTTGTCAGGGTTTATGTTTGTAGTATACAAGTATGTAGAACGGAAAATATCCGTTTTACAAGAGTTTAGTTGTGGCAGAACTGTTGTCAGGGTTTATGTTTGTAGTATACAGGTATGTCGAAAGTAAGATATCCGTTTTACAATGAGTTTAGTTGTGGCAGAACTGTTGTCATGTTTTATGTTTGTAGTATAGAGGTATGTAGAAAGTAAGATATCAGTTTTACAATGAGTTTAGTTGTGGCAGAACTGTTGCCACGGTTTATATTTGTAGTATAATATGCAAGATATCCTCAAGTATAGCAGATTTAAATTGGTGTGAAAATATACAACAGACTTCACCTTTACTATATTACATTTGTTTTGCAGAGAAGCATTACAACTTTTACAAGTAAATTAGTATAACATGGAATAGTACAACTTTTATACAAGTAAGTTAGTATGATAACATGAGACAGTACAACTTTTATACAAGTAAGTTAGTATAACATGAGACAGTATAACTTTCATACAAGTAAGTTAGTATGATAACATGAGACAGTACAACTTTTATATAAGTATGTTAGTATAACAAGAGACAGCACAACTTTTAATCAAGTAAGTTAGTATAACATGAGACAGTATAACTTTTATACAAGTAAGATACGATACGATTTATATATCATGACAAAATTTGGCAAGCTTTCAGTAAACATTGTAAGTCTTTCGCACAGAAAAAAATCAGAATTTCTAATAAAGTATTTTTACTAAAAATTAATGATTTAATAAAGAAAGATGAGCATTGAGTACTACATGTTGTCTTCATTTCTTTTATCAAAAACATTTCATGCAAAGTAACATAAGAAATTAACAATAACAAAATACATAGACAGATATTAACTTTTTTTTATTTTACTTCTCTTGCCAGCTGTCATTTAGTTGATCAAACCTGAAAATTTGAAAAAGCACTGTAAACTGTGAAGTACTTAAATAAGACAATATTAGTAATATAGGTAATAAATTACATGTTTCGACGTTACAACGTCGTCCTCAGGAGTCGAAACGTAACGTCGAAACATGTAGTCGTCAACTTTTTAAAGGCCAAAGCTAGGCCTAAATAAAATGTTTTTAATAGTGTACCAGTTTAACGTTGAATATTATTTATGATTTTAACTTTATACACAAGTGCCAAAATACTATAATCTAGATACGTATCGTATCGACTACAAATTAGTTATAACTTGTTATCTAGTTAATTTTCATTATCTACGATCACATTTTTCAGTAATTTTGATTCGAAATATTAGTAAAAACACGGCTTGTATGTTACGTATCACGTTTTAGAATATCAGTTAAGCAATCCACTCAGTTTCGATGACGAGGAACCCACTTTGAGACTAATAATGGCTGGAGACGGCTTGAATGGGTAATGAAGAAAAACTTATATAGTTTTAACATAACAGCAAATGTATAATGTTTCGTCAAGTTTTTGTACCTGATGATGACAAAACTTTGTCGAAACGTTGTACATTTGCAGTTATGTTGAACTTATATTAAAGTTTTTCTTCATTAC
>NW_013674298.1:22416-24342 GCF_000517525.1 Limulus polyphemus | reverse complement strand
GTAATGAAGAAAAACTTTAATATAAGTTCAACATAACTGCAAATGTACAACGTTTCGACAAAGTTTTGTCATCATCAGGTACAAAAACTTGACGAAACATTATACATTTGCAGTTATGTTGAACTTATATTAAAGTTTTTCTTCATTACCCATTCAAGCCGTCTCCAGCCATTGTTAATCCATTCAGTTGTACTAGAGAGAGACGAAGAATTTGGAAACTGGAAACTGTTCTTGGGTTGTCATAACAACATGGCTCAAGTGTTATAATAGATTATTCTACCGTTTCAAAGTAGCATGTGTGTCCTCTTTTATCATAAGTTCAATTTGTATTTCCCAAATGAACACTTTCGACGCTATATGACCGGACTAATATGAAAACTAAAGCTTTGAAGAAAATATTATTTACAATTAGAAACATTTGTGTGTTATAATTTAAGCTATTTGCTCGAAGAAAACATTTTTTTTAATAATTATTTAAGAACTCCGAGGTCAATTACAAAAATAATCAGGCTTGTGTTAGTTATGCAGTTAAAATGATAACTTAGTATACAGGATAAAATAAAGTGGGAATTTTTGTTAGTGCGCTTAAATTTTGAAAGAGAAAAACAACATTCATTTGAAATAGCCTGTCGCTTCGATGTACGTTCAGTAGTAGCACTAGTACATTACAGGTATTCCTAGAGTGAACAAAATGTACGTTCAGTAGTAGTACTAGTACATTCCAGGTATTCCTAGAGTGAACAAAATGTACGTTCAGTAGTAGTACTAGTACTAGTACATTCCAGGTATTGCTAGAGTGAACAAAATGTACGTTCAGTAGTAGTACTAGCACATTCCAGGTATTCCTAGAGTGAACAAAATGTACGTTCAGTAGTAGCACTAGTACATTACAGGTATTCCTAGAGTGAACAAAATGTACGTTCAGTAGTAGTACTAGCACATTCCAGGTAATCCTAGCGTGAACAAAATGTACGTTGTTCACTCTAGGAATACCTGGAATGTACTAGTACTACTACTGTTAATGTACGTTCAGTAGTAGTACTAGCACATTCCAGGTATTCCTAGAGTGAAATTTTCCTTTGCGAAGATATAGCTTCCTTTATCTCTGAAGTAGTTTATAAGAACAGAGAACTTTATCATATACTAAACAATTAAAAGTACTCTTTTTCTCTATATATATCTTTATCTTTAAAGTAGTTTAAAAAACAAGACAACTTGGTCATCAACTAAACAGCTTAAAGTAGTCTTCCTATATATATATATCTTTATCTTGGAAGTAGTTTACAAGAACAGGCAATTTTATGATAAACTAGACAACTTACAGTACTCTTCCAATATATATCTTTATCTTTGAAGTAGTTTAAAATGGCAGACAACTTTATCATAAACTAAACAACTTAAAGTGCTCTTCCTATATATATATATATTTCTTTATCTTTGCGTAGCTTACAAGAAGGAATAACTTTATCATAATTTATACACCTCAAAGTACTCTTCCTGTATATATATATTTATATATATCATTATGTTTGAAGTAGTTTACAAGAACAGACAATTTATCATAAACTAAACAACTTACAGTACTCTTCCTATATATATATATCTTTATCTTTGAAATAGTTTAAAAGAACAGACAACTATATATAAATATAAATATATTTGAATTAGTTTACAAGAACAGACAACTTTATCATAAGGTAAACAGCTTAAAGTACCCGTCCAATATATATATATATATATTATCTTCGAAGTAGTTTGCGAGGACAGACAATATTATCATAAAGTAAACATCTTAATGTACTTTCCCTCTATATATGTTTAATGTAGTTTCAAGAACTGACCACTTTGTTATAAACTAAACAACTTAAAGTACTCATCATATATATATATATATCTTTATCTTTGAAATAGTTTAAAAGAACAGAC
>NW_013674298.1:0-21785 GCF_000517525.1 Limulus polyphemus | reverse complement strand
CTTCGCAGTAGTTTGCGAGGCAAGACAATATTAACATAAATTAAACATCTTAATGTTCTTTCCCTCTATATATGTTTAATGTAGTTTCAAGAACTGACCACTTTGTTATAAACTAAACAACTTAAAGTACTCATCATATATATATATATATCTTTAAAGTATTCTACAAGAAAAGACAACTTTGTCTCAAACTAAAAAATTTAAAAAAATCTTCCTATATATATATATATATCTTTATCTTTGAAGTAGTTTACAAGAGCAGACAACTTTGTCAAACTAAACAACTTAAATTACTCATGCTATATATATATATATATATATTCATTTATTTATATATTATCTTTCTGAACAACTAAAACGCTATTTTTTATATAAACTAGAAAATTTTTAAAGCATTTATTGACTACGAGAAGTTCACTGACCAATGTTTGTAGGTTTTGTAGGTAAACTTCTAAAACATCTTATGGCACGTGACAACATAACCCTGCTAAGTTATTGTTATAATTAAATAGAATATATAAAGTTTAGATTTGTATTTCAGTAGGAACAAAATAAGTTTCTCTGTTTTGTGACCTTCTGACTAAATGAACTAAACATTGGGGAGGAGATGATACTTGTCGGCATCGTGATTTAGAGCTTTTCAGATCTTGTTGCGTCGGGTTCGCTTGGACCTCTTACTCCCCCTGCATTTGTTAGTTTATGGCTTAACATTCTTTTAGTTATAAAATGAGGATCAGAGATTATGCTATTCCATGAATAGTAATTAAGAAATTATAAAATAAGAAGAACACAGTTTCTATTTATTCGTTATTTTATAAAAGTTACTCACATACGGAAAAGTTCCAGTCGTATGAAAGTCTTACATATTACGAATGGTTCCTGTTGTGTTTCACATATTTCTAATTAATCTAATTACGAGCTAACTGCAAACTTGTTTTTTTGGTGAATTTTTCTCGAGAGCTGCATGCGCTAGCCATTCCTAATTTAGCAGTGATAGACTACAGGAATGCAGCTAGTCAACACCACTCACCGCTACTCTTTTCAAACGAATAGTGGGATTAATCGTCACATTATAAAAACCCCACAGCTGAAAGAGCGAGAATGTTCGGTGACGAGATTCTAGCCACTAATACACAGACTAGATAATATTTGATATATTATAATATTGTTTAGTTAAAATATACGGAATAATAAATCACAATAAACCAGAGTAAAATAAAAAGAATAATATCATCACTATCAGATCCATGATAATCACGTGATATAAACACGTCTAAAATCCTTTAAAAAAGGGCTGTCGGAATTATGATTCATAAGAAATAACCACATCTAAAATCCAATAATTGAGAGTGGTGTCGGAATTATGATTCATAAGAAAAAAACACATCTAAAATCCAATAACTGAGAGTGGTGTCGGAATTATGATTCATAAGAAAAAAACACATCTAAAATCCAATAATTGAGAGTGGTGTCGGAATGATGATTCATAAGAAATAACCACATCTAAAATCCTATAACAGAATATCGTATCGGAATGATGGATCAGAAAATATAAACATATGTAAAATCCTATGATAAAAAGTAATATCGGAACAATGATTCAGAAAATATAAACACATATAAAATCCTACAAGAAAAAGTGATGTCGGAATGATGATTCAGAAGACATCAACACATCTAAACGATTTAATAGAAAGTAGTGTCAGAATGATAATTCAAAAGACATCAACGGGTAAAAAAACCTATAATAAAAAAGGTTGTCGGAATGATGATTCAGAAGAAATAATCAAATCTAAAATTCTATAATAGAAAGTGATGTCGAAGTGACGATTGAGAAGAAAAAAAACAGATACAAAATCTTATAATAAAATGTGGTTTCGGAATGAAGATTCAGAAGAAATAAACACATCTAGAACCCTATAATTGAAAGTGATGTCGGAAATATAGTACCGTAAGAAATAAACACATCTAGAACCCTATAATTGAAAGTGGTATCGGAATGATGATTCAGAAGAAATATGTTGTTTTGTTGTTTTTGAAGTTAAGCACAAAGCTACACAATGGGCTTTCTGTGCTCTGCCAACCACGAGTATCGAAACCCGGATTCTAGCGTTGTAAGTAAGCAGACATACCGCTGTGCTACTTGGGGGCCAGAAGAAATAAATACATCTAAAAATCCTATAATAGGAAGTGATACCAGAGTAATTATTCAAAAGACATAAACACATCTAGAATCCTATAATAAAAAGTGGTGTAGGTATAAACACATAAAATTCTATAATAGTGATGTCGGAATGACGATTTAAAAGACATAAACACACATAAAATTCTTAATAGAAAGAGGTGTTGAGATGATAATTCAGAAGATATAAAAACGTCTCAAATCCTATAATTGAAAGTACTGTCAATATGATTATTCATAAAACACAAATACGTTTGAAATCCTACAATAGGAAGTGATGTTAGAAAAATGTTTCAGAGGATATAAAAACGTCTAAAATCCTATAATAGAAAGTGCTGTCGGAATAACGATTTAGAGAAGACATTAACATACATAAAATCCTATAATAAAAAAATGTTGTCGGAATGATGATTCAGAAGAAATAATCAAATCTAAATTTTTTAATTAAAAGAGGTGTCGGAATAAAGATTCAGAAGAAAGAAACACATCTAAAATTCTATAATAGAAAGTGGTTTTTGGAATGACGATTTAGGAGACATCAGCACATCTAAAATCCTATAATAGAAAATGCCGTCGGAATGATGATACAGAAGACATAAAGACGTCTAAAATCCTACAGTTAAAAGTGCTGTCGAAATTATGATACAGAAGAAATAACCTAATGTAAAATATTTTAATTGAAAATGCTATCCGAATGATGATTCAGAAGAAATAACCACATCTAAAATCCTATAATAGAAAGTGGTGTTGAACGATTATGCTGAAGATACAAACACACATGATATTTTATAATAGAAAGTGATGTTCGAATTATGAGTCCAAAGAAATAAACACATCTAAAATACTATAACCGAAACTGATGTCGAAATGATGATTCAGACGACATTAACACATAAAAAATTCTATAATAATATGAGATGTCGAAATGATGATTTAAAAGATATAAACACATAAAAATTTCTATAATAATATAAGATGTCGAAATGATGATTTAAAAGATATAAACACATATAAAGTTCTATAATAATATGAGATGTCGAAATGATGATTTAAAAGATATAAACACATATAAAATTCTATAATATAAAGTAATGTCGGAATGACGATTCAGAAAATATAGTTGCCACGTGCATGTAACATCTACTGAAATATAAATTAACAGATAGATTATTCTAAACTGAAGTTTAGGTTGTATATACTGGGGCAGTTATTTGTTTAATAATAGTATTACTAAGTAGAGCAACAGAAAGCCACATAATTATTTTTCTAATATTAGAAATTTATAATACTCTAAAACAACTGTTTATAAAATAGTTTAATTCTTCAGGAGTACTAATGAAATATTATGAAACGTTATTCATATAACCTAGCATCAGTACAATCTTCTACATATGGAACATGGGTACGTAACTAAGTATTTGTAACTTTTTAACCTTAAACTTCATGAAAAGCTATTGTATTTACGAGTTTATTTTAGAATTTGATCTGATAATATTTGAAATCACTAACTATAAAAGATTTATTTCCTTTGTTACTCTAACGAGAACGATTCCACGCTCCCTTCTTGGTGATGCTCAACAATATACATCGTCGCTTAGCAACAAAAATATCACCTGATTGTTCTTAGGCCAACTATGGTGTTTATGTTGAATGCTCAATATTCATGTTGATTTGTTAGAAAGGTTTTTTTATAGTTAGTGATGAATTATGATCGAGTTTTTACTAAAAATGTGGTGATAAAAGAATTACTTCGAGACTGATGAAATAAGTAAAGAGTAGGTGTATTTTGGAGGTACAGACAAATTTATTTCATTTTCGTTAAACAATGGTTTTCTGCACTTAATACTAGTCGTGTTATAAAATTGGTGTGCACGTTTACAACAGTTGTAGTGTATATAGAATGGTAAGAATGTTACGTTTATAATAAGACACATAATGTTGAACAATAAGTTGTAAATCAAATCTTTTAGGGGACATTTTATCACAAGGAAATTGATGTGAACGAGAATAACCTAGGATTCTTCTTTGGATGCAGTGAGATCACAGCATGACTTTCAAAGAAAGAGAAAATGTGAGAATAGTACATGGCTTCGCTCTGTCGCTTCTGAGTTCTAGTCATTAATCACACTCTTTACACCTTTGTATAACAAGATAATTTGCTTCCTAATATCATGTCTATTTATTCAATTTTCATAACACTTTTTACACTTGTTGGTGCGCGCATGGTCAAATGTGATATATGAATTCACGTGTCTACTAGAGTGAAAATGTTTGGGATGGGAGACATGGAAGAAAAGCGGAACACACACCTGTGACATGTTGTTATGAACGTAAAACTGGTGAAGATTGTAATGTACACGTGATCTCGAGCAGCAATAAACATGTCTTTGTACCACATTCTTGAGCATTCCTTGCTGATAAACTCGTGTAGTTAATCACATTTAAGTCTACATAGACGCAGTTGCTAAAACATAATCAGATGGTTGATTTTCGTAAATTAAAGACATCTTTTTTTAATGGATATCAAGTTAAGATGATTAATAGATAGAACAATTCTAACACATTTATGTTTCGTTATTAATAAATTTCAAGTATATTTGACGTGACTTGTCAGTGGCGTTTAAATAAGATTGATAAATTCCAAGAAAAATTAATACGTGCTTTTTTTCTTTCTTTACATTTTTAGTAGATTAGTTCCTATTCTGTAATAGAAAATTAAATATTTAGTGTGATAACTTTAATGGACCGCAACTGCCTGTTAAATAAAAGGGAACGACGTTTCGTCTTTCTGTACTGAGGCCTCGTACAGAAGCTGGCATGTCGTTAACTTAAAGTTTTAAAACCAGCCATATCTAAAGTTCAATCGAAAGAACAAATTAAATAGTTATTTTTAAAATAACTTTTACTAGATATGAAAAACACATGGACATTATAAGAACAGTGTCCAAGAATTTAAATACATGGACAGTATAAGAACAGTGTCCAAAGATTTAAACACATGGACAGTATAAGAACAGTGTCCAAGAATTTTCGATACACACACAAAAAATATATTTATAGATATCCTCACCCCCCAAAAAAATAAAATAAAAAATTGTCATATAAACAATATAATGATTCTTGACCAGTCTAATATATTACACACATTTGGATACTACATGGTCAATGGTACGCTACACACATTTAGATACGACATAGATAATGGTACGTTACACACATTTGGATACGACATGGTCAATGGTACGCTACACACATTTAGATACGACATAGATAATGGTACGTTACACACATTTGGATACGACATGGTCAATGGTACGCTACACATATTTAGATACGACATGGTCAATGGTACGTTAGATACATTTGGATACGACATGGTCAATGGTACGTTACACATATTTAGATACGACATGGTCAATGGTACGTTACACACTTTTGGATACGACATGGTCAATGGTACGTTCATTTTCTCGTCGGAGTAAAGAAAATGTTTTTTTGTTGTTGTTTTTTTCCAGAAAGAAAAAGACAACCAACAGATAAGACAAAATACGGAAATAAATTGATTTTTTTTTCTTTGTCTAATTGAAGCATGCATAAGAAAACATTTATAAAGAAGTTTACCTGGAGCATATAACCTCGAACGTAGTCTTGGTAAGTCCAGCCAAAACCCTGAAGCACGTGTAGTACTTCTTCGTGTTGTAAGACACTAAATAACCGGTCCAACAGGATTTTAAGTCGAATTGGGATTGCTTGTGTCCCATATAACATCAGTGACGCTACGTCAAACACAATACATGGTTGGACAAGCTCCATCTGGTGGCAACTGTAGAGATGTCGAAAACCAAGCTTGTCTAAGGCTACAAAAAAAAAAGATTAATGAGGTATCAAAGGTTTATAAGTAGAATAAAGAAAGGAAATTCAACGTCATTATGAACGGAAGTACGTAAGAAAAGATGAAAAATACGTTAGAAGAAGAATACACAAAAGAAACATTAAAACAATGTTCACAGAAGAATATAACAAGGGAAAGAAAATAACGCTTGGTGTTAAAGAAGGGAATCTTAAACTGGCTTACAAAAAACAACAACAAGAGTATACATAAATGATTAAAATGGCAGGATTAAAACAGGTGAAGGAAATAAAGAAAGAAAGATAAGATAAAGAGACATTTAATGGGAAAAAAGGAGAAAAAAGTAAAAACCTAACACTGAATATAAAGATGACGATTTATGTGAAGGAAAAGGGTTAAAAAATATTATGATACAAGAAGCATCACCATTAAACCAAATACCCGAATTTAACAAAAAAGATAACTTCACGTATATATTAAATTGTAATATTTCATCCATGTTACTATTTACAATAACTATTATTAAGTTCAATGTTTAATCTAATTCAGATAAAACCTGTGTAAACTATAACGCAGTTCATTTATCACTTTCTTATGAACAGTGTAAGTCGTTTATAACATTTCTTATGAGCTGTTTAGGTCATCTTTCATATTTCTTATGAGCAGTTTAGGTCGTTTTTCACTTTCTTATGAGCAGTTTAGGAGTATTTTCTCTTTTCTTTTGTGCAGCGTAGGTCGCTTTTCACTTTCTTATGAGCAGTTTAGATCAGTTTTAATTTTCATATGAGCAATTTAATTCCTTTTTCATTTTCTTATGAGCAGTGTAAGTCGTTTTTCACTTTCTTATGAGCAGTGGTCGTTTATCAGTTTACTGGTCGTATTTGTCATTCCAACGTATCAAAGTTTAATCATAATTTCCAAGAATATGGTGTTTGTTTTACACAATGGGCTATATACGCCCTGTCCACCATGTAGTATCGAGCCCCGGATTTTAGATTGTAAGTCCGTAAACTTATGGACATTCACCGGGTGGACAAGAGTATTGCTATTAGCGATATTAAATAAATTTCAACGTAAGAAAGACGTAAAATATAATTTTTTTCAGAGATATTATAATTAAATAAAAATCTGTCTAGAATACTGTTTTTATAGATAGTGGAATGGCTGAATGAGCCCACGGTACTGACAAATGTTGAGTGGAATGGCTGAATGAGCCCACGGTACTGACAAATGTTGAGTGGAATGGCTGAATGAGCCCACGGTACTGACAAATGTTGAGTGGAATGGCTGAATGAACCCGCGGTACAGACACCTGTTGAGTGGAATGGCTGAACGAGCCCGCGGTACTGATATACGTTTCTAAATACGAGTGCGATTGAAATTAGGATTAAACTTTGTTGATATTTAGGTGCTGAAACAATTTGCCTGGCAGATAACGTCATAACACGCACGCGCATTTATGTTTTTCTAATAAAAAATAAAAGAGGGCCACATTCTGCTAAGAAATAAATGTACAAAGTTTCAGCCTTCAGTATTTAGGAATTTGGTTGTTAGAGCTTGAAAGATCGACGATGAAGTGAAAATTTCCTCAGCAGTTGCTGGTGTGTATTAGCTTTATACTGGTTTAAGTTGCTGGTGTGTGTGTTAGCTTTATACTGGTTTGAGTTACTAGTGTGTGTGTGTTAGCTTTATACTGGTTTAAGTTGCTGGTGTGTGTTAGCTTTATACTGGTTTAAGTTGCTGGTGTGTGTGTTAGCTTTATACTGGTTTGAGTCACTAGTGTGTGTTAGCTTTATACTGGTTTAAGTTATTGGTGTGTGTTAGCTTTATACTGGTTTAAGTTGCTGGTGTGTGTGTTAGCTTTATACTGGTTTAAGTTGCTGGTGTGTGTTAGCTTTATACTGGTTTAAGTTATTGGTGTGTGTTAGCTTTATACTGGTTTGAGTTACTAGTGTGTGTTAGCTTTATACTGGTTTAAGTTGCTGGTGTGTGTGTTAGCTTTATACTGGTTTGAGTTACTAGTGTGTGTTAGCATTATACTGGTTTGAGTCACAAGTGTGTGTTAGCTTTATACTGATTTGAGTCACTAGTGTGTGTTAGCTTTATAATGGTTTGAGTTGCTAGTGTGTGTTAGCTTTATACTGGTTTGAGTTACTAGTGTGGATTAGCTTTATACTGGTTTGAGTTACTAGTGTGTGTGTTTTATACTTGTTTGAGTTACTAGTGTGTGATAGCTTTATAGTTGTTTGAGTTACTAGTGTGTGTCAGACGGTTAGCTTTATTCCGGTTTGAGTTACTAGTGTGTGTCAAACGGTTAGCTTTATTCTGGTTTGAGTTACAAGTGTGTGTCAAAGGGTTAACTTTATGCTTGTTTTAGTTACTAGTGTGTGTCAATCGGTTAGCTTTATTCTGGTTTGAGTTACTAGTGTGGATTAGCTTTATACTTGTTTGAGTTACTAGTGTGTGTCAATCGGTTGGCTTTATACTTGTTTGAGTTACGCTCTCCGAAGAAGTAAAATCAATACATTTTCAGGTTCATATATTTCAGAATAAATTGCAAAATATTTTGGTAAGATAAAGTTTTATAATTGAGGAATCTTTGGATAATTATATCAATGCCTGTGAATTATATTTTATTTTCTCTTGTGCTTCTATAAAATCCTTTGCATTCGGGTAAACAATTCACAAAATACATTTTCTTAAAGTTTGAGTCGACAATGATATTTTAAAAGTCTTTCAATATAGAACTAATATGTATAAAACTAGTACTAATATGTATGAATCCAGTTTTTGTAAAATTCAAACCTTCGATTTTTTTTCATATCATTGGTTTTGTCAGACTGGATATATATAATTCATATATTTGATTCTGTCAGACTGTATCTTTTGTTATGATTCACACCATTGGTTCTTATAAACCGGAACTTTTGTTATAATTCACACAATTGGTTCTTACAAACTGGAACTTTTGTTATAATTCACACCATAGGTTCTTACAAACAGGAACTTTTGTTATAATTCACACCATAGGTTCTTACAAACAGGAACTTTTGTTATAATTCACACCATAGGTTCTTACAAACAGGAACTTTTGTTATAATTCACACCATAGGTTCTTACAAACAGAAACTTTTGTTATAATTCACACCATAGGTTCTTACAAACAGGAACTTTTGTTATAATTCACACCATAGGTTCTTACAAACAGGAGCTTTTTTATAATTCACACCTTTGGTTGTGACAGACTGGTTCTTTTGTTATAATTCATACCATTGGTTCTTTTGTTCTTTTGAGATACAGAAGAATATGTTGGGGGATATAAAAACGTAATATATGCTGTAATATATTTTAATTAAATTAGTGATAACTGATCAGGAAGGATAGTTAGGATCTGTCTCTAGAACAACGGACGATAAAAACAAACCCTTTATAGTGAATTAACAAAGAAACTTGTTCCCTGTATATGAAAACCAACTTCCTCATTCGAGTGCTTTCTAAAGCCAAGTAACCCAAATCTGTCACGTTCTTGTGTTGTTTTAATTTTATTGTAGCATCTTGCTTGTCAGTATGTTCTAGATTTTGTTCTGTACATTTAAACTTAACCGGTCAGGTCTACTTATTAATCAGAACGAGTTACATGAACTGGAATCTGAAACGTATCAGATCGTAGAATCAACACACGTGTAGGTGTTAACGGTCGCCATATGTATCATAACTGTAGAACCTAGTCAGTTAGTCATGGTGGGTTTAACTACCGATGAAATGAGATTTTTGTATATTCATCATGACATCAGAGGTGACAACCTAAAGAGATTGTTAAAGAGTGGAATAATGAGCTTCAAGCGAAATCGTGACTATTGAAATGCACTCAGGCGATCGTGAGAAGGTTGCCACCACACCCTTTTATTTGGGAACAGCTCTTCTGCCAATGATGGCCTTGATTTAAATCTTGATAGGAGACTCATTCGCCAAGGCACTATCTCATCCAAGAAGTTTTTGAAACAGTATTTAAATATCAATGGACATTCAACCTATTGGTATTTGAGATGGGGAGAAGAAAAAGAAATGGGTCCGTTTCAGTGGTGTGCATTGGATTTTCTTACAGGAAAATTGGTCAGAAATGACGTAAGCGAAGGTTAGGGTGTTTAAAGAAAAAAAAAGATTAGCTCGCGGGATGAAATTCTTATTGAGTTGAATGTTGTAGGTGTGTCCACCAAAGTTGCTGGTATAGATTTAGTTAATGATATGTTACTTAAATCCCCATTCCGCAGCTGATAAGTATGATTTGGTTTAAGTCATCAATAATCCTTAATTTTCATTGCTTTACATGGGAGTTAATACTCTGGTAATGACCGAAAATATACTGATTGATTGGCTTCAGCTCTGTTCTTGTGAGTTCAGAAGATCCAAGAACTGAAACTAAATTATACACAACTAAAGTAGATTTTGTATATAATGAAATGATTTCGTTTAAATACATAAATACGCGTACTTGGTGTTTTTGAGAATTAAATGAGCACCAAAGACAAGGCAAAGATGGAAAAACAATTATACACGAAGAACCATAAATCTTAAAATAAGAAGCTATAAGCCTATAAGTCGTAAAATTATAAGACCAGAATATACACAACGTTTTTCGACATTAAATTACTGGTTGGTGTAGGAAATCGCTTTTCTGGATTCTGTTTGTTTTAACAACAATGGCGCAAGTAAAGAAAACTCGCAATCACCTTAGTTGAAAAAAATGCCTTAAGGTATATATAATCACAATTAACTCGCACATTTCCCAGGTATGCCTGGAGAAATGTTTACTGTCCTCTACAACCTTTTAACAAAGGTTGAGCCATAATTTATCAAGGGCTGCCAAACTCTGTGCCCCTTTTAACAAAGGTTGTGACATAATTTATCAAGGGCTGCCAAACTCTGTGCCCCTTTTAACAAAGGTTGCGCCATAATTTATCAAGGGCTGCCAAACTCTGTGCCCCTTTTAACAAAGGTTGCGCCATAATTTATCAAGGGCTGCCAAACTCTGTGCCCCTTTTAACAAAAGTTGCGCCATAATTTATCAAAAGCTGCCAAACTCTGTGCCCCTTTTAACAAAGGTTGTGACATAATTTATCAAAAGCTGCCAAACTCTGTGCCCCTTTTAACAAAAGTTGTGATATAATTTATCAAGGGCTGCCAAACTCTGTGCCCCTTTTAACAAAGGTTGTGACATAATTTATCAAGGGCTGCCAAACTCTGTGCCCCTTTTAACAAAGGTTGTGACATAATTTATCAAGGGCTGCCAAACTCTATGCCCCTTTTAACAAAAGTTGTGATATAATTTATCAAAGGCTGCCAAACTCTGTTCCTTTAGTAAGCCCAAGACCTCATCAGTTACACCATAGGTTTTGTTCCATCCAAACTAGTCATTCCTGGAACTAAAGGTAAGTTTAGCATTCAAAATGTTCTTTACCAAAAATAATTTATTATGGTTTCAAAATCACCTACTAAAGTGGGAACAGTCGTGTTCTCACACAATAAAAAATAATGATAATAGATATTCCTCAAGTATGTGATCAACGTTGAAAAAAACCTGAAACTTATATGCCAAATCAGGATATTTATACGACTGCTGTTGTTTTAACCCAAATCTACACAATTAATATCTGTTCTATGACCACCGCGTAGAATCAAACCTGGATGTTAGCGTTGTAAGACTGCAAACTTACCGCTGACCCATGAGAGGACGATATTTATTTGAAATAAAATTGTAACAAATTATATTATCACATGCTAAATCTTCAGCCAAAGCCATTTTGACGATTGTAACGAGTAATCTTTGACTTATTGTTGCAAATATGATATAACGTGTAGTCCTTGACTTATTTATAAGTCAAGGACTACACGTTATATCATATTTGTAACAATAAGTCAAGGACTACACGTTACATCATATTTGTAACAATAAGTCAAGGACTACACGTTATATCATATTTGCAACAATAAGTCAAGGACTACACGTTATATCATATTTGCAACAATAAGTCAAGGACTATACGTTACATCATATTTGCAACAAGTTGCAAATATGATATAACGTGTAGTCCTTGACTTATTGTTGCAAATATGATATAACGTGTAGTCCTTGACTTATTGTTACAAATATGATGTAACGTGTAGTCCTTGACTTATTGTTACAAATATGATGTAACGTGTAGTCCTTGACTTATTGTTGCAAATATGATCTTTTTGTATAATACGGTTCAAGAAAGATTTTTCATTCGTTGAACTGCGAATTTGCTGCTATGTTCGGCTACTTTTACATGTTCGTGTGGAAAAGTATAATTTGACTTTGAAAAATAGAGAGCGCCGTTAAGAAAAAAAATTAATTAATAAATTAGAGTTGGTTACAGAATTTTTCTCTCCCAACTTATAATTAACAAAAACATCACATGGTGTGTAAAACTGAAACTGTTCAAAACTGAGAGGATCATATTTTGGTTTTTGATGACAGTTAGAAAACAATATATAAGCTAATTTATATACTACAATGATTAAAACCAACAGTATTAAAATACTGGTGGCGAGTGGAAGCTATCAGCTGTAAGTATAATCTCATAAAAAAGAAATGTTTAAAATATAGAGAATGTTACCAAAGAAACAAGAGTAATCAGATAGATTACATACCCTCGCCCCGCCGCTCCTTTTCGAGATTGCATGCGTTTATATTGGATAACGTCAAATTTCACTTTCTAAAACCCAGAAAATCTTTCTCAGATCCAGAATGATTAACGATCTGGATCATTTAATATAATGTGATGTCACAACCTTAATGTGCCCATGAAATTTAATACAAATACTTTACCGCGAAAATTCCCTATGTCCCCCATTATAAAAAAATACTTCAGCGTGATCCAGAAGCCGGATCCGGATTTGGATCCGGACCACATTTTAGAACGACTATCCCATACTGGCTTCCCATCTTGTGTAATATTTTTAGGTACATCGGTTTATAGACACATCGGAAACACAAACACATACACACGGACCCGATTGCAATAACCCCCCCCCCCTCCTTCCGGGGCTATGGTAACTAAGAAATCTGAAAACCGAGTTCACCAAAGTTAGAGGTAAATTGGAAATAGTAACTTGAGTTTTATAAAATGAACAAAGGAAACAATGTTTTCTTGGAGTGTTTTAATCATTCGGTGATAAAACACGAAACACTATCGTTGCAGTAAGTTTCGGAGTATGATTATCATCATGCAACTGTTTGTTGATGTCAACAAGCTGAATTAAATATAAGATTTAACATTAGAGACTGACATGATCATTTTATTAGTTTGAACGATGTTCCTGTATTAATTTCCTTCTAAAATTGTATCGGTTTAAACATTATCCTAAAATAAGACTTTTCAAACTGATGAAAGTGTTCTTTTCTTTAAAAAAAATGGAATTATGACTTTCGGAAATTTTTTGTAGTTCGAATAAAAAACAAATGATATATTTGTTAAAACTTACAAAACTTGTATAAATAAAATTAATAAACAGGACTGAGAAATGCACAAATGTACGCTAACTTCATGTTGTTAAAAAAATCAGAGGTAGTACGAATACCTATGTTTGATCCAAAAATCAAATTGAGTACGAATACGTGTGTTTGGTCCAAAAATCAGAGAAAGTATGAATATCTATGTTTTGTCCAAAAATCAGAGAGAGTACGAATACCTATGTTTGGTCCAAAAATCAGAGAGAGTATGAATACCTGTGTTTGGTCCAAAAACCAGAGAGAGAATGAATACCTGTGTTTGGTCCAAAAATCAGAGAAAGTATGAATATCTATGTTTTGTCCAAAAATCAGAGAGAGTACGAATACCTATGTTTGGTCCAAAAATCAGAGAGAGTATGAATACCTATGTTTGGTCCAAAAAATAGTGTATGAATACCTGTGTTTGGTGAAAATTTAATTCGATTGCTCTGTTATATGACCAAACACTAATTTCAAAAATCATTGTTTCGAAAAAAGTATCTACAAAAATCATAAAAATCAATTATTGAATAAATCTATTTCCCAACTGTTAAGATTTCCATTCAATATATCTAGTTATGTTGAAACAAACTTCCTTCAAAATTAAAAACTAGAAATACCCGTTGAAACGATAATCAATAAAAGTGATTAATTATTTCCTGTTAAGAAAATTAATCAAGTCTTATACTAAAATCTGAAGGAAGTTAAAACAGCTTTGAATTAAACGTAAACTCCTAACCTTCATCAATCTTACATGATTACCCATCTACCATTACGCAAGTCGTTTATACTATAACTGCAGTATTATTTAACAAGAACTGTATTTAAAAAAAATAGGGTAACAGTGCGCATATTGATTAAAAATAGGAAGGGGTAAGAAAGACAGAGGAATCTAACTTAAGGCGTGTTCTACCGAAATGGCATCTATTAGCGAGCATGTACCCGTATTACAGACATGTTTTAGTCAATTCAAACATAATGCATGCATAAAAGCAGGAAATTAACTATTTGTATGTTGTTAAGCGCAAAGCTACACAGTAGGCTATCTGTGCTCTGCCCAATGAGCCACTAGCTGCCAAAAGAAACTGTGAAGCTCGTGTATTTAAAAGATATTTTCTCAACCTTTCATACCTCTCAATGAAAACCTTTCACACTCCTATTTTTATACGCTAAAAACCGTGACTTAAAGTTAGAAAATCCGACACAAATGACAGGTTTACACTCAAATGAATACAAACGTGGATGACTTACGAATGTTAAAAGTAGTCAACTCAAAATAAAGAGGGCAGCCATATGTGATATAAAGAAAAATCTAAATCATATTTGATCTAAACATTTCATATGTAGAAAAATTGCTAAGTTAGAATAGAGAAGTCAACTATACGAAGCCAAGTTTTATTGACTCCTTTACTGTAACTTGGCAGTAACAACATGAATATAGAGATGAAGCCAAGTTTTATTGACTCATTTACTGTAACTCGGCACTAACAACACGAATATAAAGATGAAGCCAAGTTTTATTGACTCCTTTACTGTAACTCGGCACTAACAACATGGATATAAAGATGAAGCCAAGTTTTATTGACTCATTTACTGTAACTCGGCATTTTTTTTGTAAGTAAAATATTTTGATTAGTTTAGTTTTTTTTAATGTTAAAACTCATAGACCTAAAGCCAAACTAACAATACTGAAAAAAATGCCCATATGTAATTATCTAATAATAATGCTGAAAAAAATCCAGATAATTATCTAAGAGGCTAGAGACCTGCAGCAAAACGTTTACCGTTTGAAGAGGTTAGCGATTACCACGGGTTCAGCTGTATACAAAGGATTCTCTACTGTTTGTTACCAAGTGCTGTGTTCCGCCCTCATTTGTTTGGACAAGCTGTCACATCTACATTCGTCACAGCAGCTCATTATCTTGTAGCTCTCTGTACCCAGGTCACTCTAGTCACATCTACATTCGTCACAGCAGCTTATTATCTTGTAGCTCTCTGTACCCAGGTCACTCTAGTCACATCTTATTGTGGCTGCCACCAAATGTGAGTAACACTGAGTTCTAAATAATTAGATTCCGGCTATGAGATAAAAATCGCCAAATTTTGAGAAACAAAATGTACTCGCACATATAACGGCCCTTGAAAGATGTGTTTAAATCCTAACGTATCTTCCAGAGTATCTTTAATGATAGAATATAATTTGTTTGTTTGCAAAACACAATATTCGAGCCGCCTTATTCAAACTTTTTCTACAGTGGTCGTGTTGTTTAATGGTTTCTACAGTGGTCGTGTTGTTTAATGGTTTCTATAGTGGGCGTGTTGTTTAATGGTTTCTATAGTGGGCGTGTTGTTTAATGGTTTCTATGATGGCAGTGTCGTTATAACGGTTTCTACAGTGGTCGTGTTGTTTAATGGTTTCTACATTGGTCGTGTTGTTTAATGGTTTCTATGATGGCAGTGTCGTTATAATGGTTTCTATAGTGGTCGTGTTGTTTAATGGTTTCTATGATGGCAGTGTCGTTATAACGGTTTCTACAGTGGTCGTGTTGTTTAATGGTTTCTATGATGGCAGTGTCGTTATAACGGTTTCTACAGTGGTCGTGTTGTTTAATGGTTTCTACAATGGTCGTGTTGTTTAATGGTTTCTATAGTGGGCGTGTTGTTTAATGGTTACTATAATGGCAGTGTCGTTATAACGGTTTCTACAGTGGTCGTGTTGTTTAAGGGTTTCTATAGTGGCCGTGTCGTTTTAACGGTTTCTATAGTGGCCGTGTCGTTTTAACGGTTTATATAGTGGCCGTGTCGTTTTAACGGTTTCTATAGTGGTCGTGTCGTTCAACGGTTTCTATAGTGGTCGTGTTGTTTAATGGTTTCTATAGTGGGCGTGTTGTTTAATGGTTTCTATAATGGCAGTGTCGTTATAACGTTTTCTACAGTGGTCGTGTTGTTTAAGAGTTTCTATAGTGGCCGTGTCGTTTTAACGGTTTCTACATTGGTCGTGTTGTTTAATGGTTTCTATAGTGGTCGTGTTGTTTAACGGTTTCTACAGTGGTCGTGTTGTTTAACGGTTTCTATGATGGCAGTGTCGTTATAATGGTTTCTATAGTGGGCGTGTTGTTTAATGGTTTCTATAATAGCCGTGTCGTTTTAACGGTTTCTACAGTGGTCGTGTCGTTTAACGGTTTCTATAGTGGCCGTGTCGTTTTAACGGTTTCTATAGTGGTCGTGTCGTTTAACTGTTTCTATAGTGGTCGTGCCGTTTAACGGTTTCTAAAGTGGCCGTGTTGTTTAACGGTTTCTATAGTAGGCGTGTTGTTTAACGGTTTCTATAGTGGTCGTGTTGTTTAACGATTTCTATATAGTGGGCGTTTTGTTTAACGGTTTCTATAGCGGGCGTGTCGGTTAACGGTTTCTAAAGTGGCCGTGTTGTTTAACGGTTTCTATAGTAGGCGTGTTGTTTAACGGTTTCTATAGTGGCCGTGTTGTTTAACAATTTCTATATAGTGGGCGTTTTGTTTAACGGTTTCTATAGCGGGCGTGTCGGTTAACGGTTTCTATAATGGCCGTGTCGTTTTAACAGTTTCTATTGTGGTCGTGTCGTTTAACGGTTTCTATATAGTGGGCGTTTTGTTTAACGGTTTCTATAGTGGGCGTGTTGTTTAACGGTTTCTATATAGTGGGCGTTATGTTTGAGATTATTTAGTAAAAAATAGAAAAGATTATAAAGTTCAATCCACCAAATGATAACAAAACCGTTATATTTGTAGACTTCTAATGAAGCTGTAACTAAAATACACACTCCAAAACCTGGATATGTAGACTTCTAATGAAGCTGTAACTAAAATACACACTCCAAAACCTGGATATGCAGACGTTAATGAAGCTTTAACTAAAATACACACTCCAAAACCTGGATATGTAGACTTCTAATGAAGCTGTAACTAAAATACACACTACAAAACCTGGATATGTAGACGCTAATGAAGCTGTAACTAAAATACACACTCCAAAACCGTTATATTTGTAGACTTCTAATGAAGCTGTAACTAAAATACACACTCCAAACCTGGATATGTAGACGCTAATGAAGCTGTAACTAAAATACACACTCCAAAACCTGGATATGTAGACGCTAATGAAGCTATAACTAAAATACACACTCCAAAACCTGGATATGTAGACGCTAATGAAGCTGTAACTAAAATACACACTCCAAAACCTGGATATGTAGACGCTAATGAAGCTGTAACTAAAATACACACTCCAAAACCTGGATATGTAGACGCTAATGCAACAATTTCACATACTTGCTAATTTTCTCTTATCTGTTTATTTGTCGAAGCAGAAACACAATAGTCACAGAACTGAACTATCTAGCTTACCAAAAAACTCGATAAAATATTTACTTTAGACTCAATGTATTAGGTCGTCAAGAAGTTAATGTCGCTACTTTTAGATGAAAAAACTTGAAAAACTTATATATCAAAACAAAACATTTATTAAATGAAATAGTCTCCATTCTTATCGGTGATGCTTTTCCATTTTACAATCAGGTTTTTAATGCCCTGATTAAAGAAATCACTTGGCTTTGAAGCAAAAAACATGTCGATGTCCTCTTTAACACTTTCCACATTTGCATACGTTTTCCCATTAAGATGGTGTTGTAGCGAATGAAAAAGAAGGTAATCTGGAGAATATGGTGGGTGGGGGGAGAACTGTCTGTCCGTAGTTTTATGTTGACCCGTCACTAAAACAAGAACTTTCAGTTCTACATCGCTGGTTAAGCCCGGAGTTGTAGGATTAACAGTCCGTGAAACTAGCAGTCTTGAA
This sequence comes from Limulus polyphemus, assembly GCF_000517525.1. Classification (NCBI taxonomy): domain Eukaryota; kingdom Metazoa; phylum Arthropoda; class Merostomata; order Xiphosura; family Limulidae; genus Limulus; species Limulus polyphemus. The sequence continues at coordinate 3,410 of NW_013674298.1, read as the reverse complement.
TAAGATGATGGTTCAGCTATAATTAACAATTACCGGACTCTGTCATTATTTTGGAAATGACTGGAACACTGCGAGGATCCGGAGAACGTTTTTCAGCGCTGTATTTCTTGTAGAAAGACGTTAACTATTGGAGAGTTGAGCTAATTTCTATTCAAGGCAGGTTTTCTGTGACGAACACCAACCGCTGTAATTTGGATGCCGAACCACACCCGAGTAGTTTTAGTCAAAATGGGTGATTGAGCATGGTTAGGTTTACTTGCTTCCGTACTCCCAAATTTGGGCGCCTACCTAGCTGTCGGTTGTACCAAAGACTTAGATAGAGTACATAATGGCTAAATTGTCGTGGTATCATAGTGGCCATGACTGGTCAAATATCGACTAGGTAAAAATAAAGTAATGTATTATCTGAGTAAACCAGCAAAGGTTCAATGAATGGTTTTACTCTTCCCGAAACCAATAACACTTAAATGATAAAAAATATACACACTAAAGGCCAGACATAAAAACATTCATATCGATAACAAAACTACCAGAAGAGAATATCTCTCCAGTAATGAATGTCCTATTCTAAAAGTACGATAACAAAACTACCAGAAGGGAATATCTCTCCAGTAATGAATGTCCTATTCTAAAAGTACGATAACAAAACTACCAGAAGGGAATATCTCTCCAGTAATGAATGCCCTATTCTAAAAGTACGATAACAAAACTACCAGAAGGGAATATCTCTCCTGTAATGAATGTCCTATTTTAAAAGTATGATAACAAAACTACCAGAAGGGAATATCTCTCCAGTAATGAATGTCCTATTTCAAAAGTACGATAACAAAACTACCAGAAGGGAATATCTCTCCAGTAATGGATGTTCTATTTTAAAAGTACGATAACAAAACTACCAGAAGGGAATATCTCTCCAGTAATGAATGTCCTATTCTACTACATAGTCAATTTGAACTCAGCCTGAATTTAATTAGTGTTCTGACACAGAGGTTATGAAGAAGTTCATGATGATTTTTATCCTCAAACACATGCAGATGTGTCATTAGTAGGAACTTAATGTGTCATTAATTATAACTTAAATGTGTCATTAGTAAGAACTTAATGTGTCATTATTAAGAACTTAAATGTGTCATTAATTATAACTTAACTGTGTCATTAGTAAGAACTTAATGTGTCATTATTAAGAACTTAAATGTGTCATTAGTCAGAACTTAAATGTGTCATTAGTAAGACGAACTGAAATGTGTCATTAGTAAGAATTTACTATCTGTTAGAATCTAACCCTGGATTTTTGTGCTGTAACTCTGTAAATCTATCGCTGCCCTACCGGAGAACTATGAAGAAATAGATCTACTTGCAACGTTACTACAATTAAGCCTTTTTGTCAAGAAGTTTATAAAGTTCTTTGGATAGTTTTCTTTCCAAAAGTTCAGTGTCGAAGCATATCAATTGTTATTGTTGTTTTTTTTGTTTAAGTCTTGAAGAATTACTCACAAATACATCTTAATTGTGTTTTTTATATATAGAAACAGACTCTAAATCAAAGTAGAGGTCTTGTAAACGATGCTACCGTAAAAACTTTGTACCTGGTTTAACAAACAGAAAATATTATTTATTATTTTAGATTCATTTGGTTGGCATGAATAACATGAGAGACCTTTTTTGGTTCTGCAAAAGTCGCAAAACTGTATAACTTCGTTTGTAGGCCTACTTCTTACATATTATTAACAAGAGTAATTAACGATAATGAACTTATGAATTTATGTGTAATTGTTTACATGCGTCCATATGTAACAATACTGTATGTTTATTGGGTTTTGCTCAAATATTGACTTACTGCTTGTATTATTATCCTTATACGGTTTGCGTTATTTTCATCATGTTCTTTTGTTGCTATCTCGTATCATATTTACTGATGTAGTTGTAAGCAGAGTCAATAGTTTTACTACACTCACTACATACCTTATTGTTATCATGGTATTGTGATATAATATAGTTTATAACTTATACGTTTGACTAGTATATAATGAAATATGTTTGTTTATTTGTTGATAAGCACATAATGGGCTATCTGTACTATGCCCATCGCGGGTATTGAAACTCGATGTTTGGCTTGATAATCCCTCTGATTTACCGCTGAGCCGCCGTGGGGATGGGAGTTAATGTAACAAATTTATAAATAACATTTATAAAAACTATTTTTGTGCACAAGTGGTTCCAACTTAATTGTTAGTATTGATAATCAAGAACAAAATGTGAGCCCACTATTAAAAACTTCACGTAAACTGTGACAATAAAATTCAGTAAGTAAATATTATGTCTTGTCAACAAACAAACAAACAAGAATAGCGATTGATTTATAACCTTTGACACAAATTATATCGACGTAAGAAACTCTGCCCTATTCTTGTCCTACGTTATTTAATTACGAACCTGACAGCATAGAAAAGGCCCAAGATAATGAAATATACAATAATTTTAGGCTGAAAAACTCTCGGTGACAGTTTGGTTCACGATAAATACAAAACGGTTGAAAAGGTATCGACATATGGCGACAGTTTGGTTCATGGTAAATACAAAACGGTTGAAAATGTATCGACATATGGCGACAGTTTGGTTCATGGTAAATACAAAACGGTTGAAAAGGTATCGACATATGGCGACAGTTTGGTTCATGGTAAATACAAAACGGTTGAAAAGGTATCGACATATGGCGACAGTTTGGTTCATGATAAATACAAAACGGTTGAAAAGGTATCGAATAATGTGGCAAATATTTAGCTAAGAATAACATTACATACAAGTACCAGCTATGAATAAAATACGCTGTTTAATACAACGTTTTACATTAATCAATTGTACTTCTGTTCATCAATCCGTTCTTTGTGTAAGTTCAGTAACCTTACTCTGTTTTAACTTTTGTTTTCAATATTATCGAATTTTCTCTCGTACCTTACACTAATGTACGAATTACGTGTCCGTATTCATATTACTCGCGTGTGGTTAACGTACAGCTCTAATGGCAATGTTTTAATTACATAATAAAGTATTCTGAACTCAATGCAATGACATGCTAATTATTATAGCTTATTCCCAACTATGAAATATCAACGCGCTAATGCTTAAAGAAACCGACACTTAAAAAGGTTAAGTTTTGTTAGTTTGTTTTTTAGAGCAAAGCCACATTGGGCTATCTGCTGTGTCCACTGCGGAAAATCGAACCCAGGATTTTAGCACTGTAAGTCCGTAGACTTACCTTTGAATCAGTGGGAACAATAGGTTAGGTTGAAGACAAGCATTTGTCAGTAGTAGAAGAAGAAAATTTCTATAATTTGCGTTTCAGTATATCAGGTAGGGATCTCACACATCTTGTTAATGTTTCAGTATATCAGGTAGGGATCTCACACATC
>NW_013674297.1:7642-27061 GCF_000517525.1 Limulus polyphemus | reverse complement strand
ACTTGTTGTAGTTGAACGGGATAAGTACGGACTTGTTGTAGTTGAACGGGATAAGTACGGACTTGTTGTAGTTGAACGGGATAAGTACACGCTTGTTGTAGTTGAACGCGATAAGTACACACTTGTTGTAGTTGAACGCGATAAGTACACGCTTGTTGTAGTTGAACGCGATAAGTACACACTTGTTGTAGTTGAACGCGATAAGTACACGCTTGTTGTAGTTTGAACATTATATTATCTTTGCAGTGGATGATAGTGAATCTGAATCCGAAGAGTTCACGGTAAGAGATGGCTACATTCACTATGGTTCGACTGTCAAGTTGGTTTGTTCTGTCACAGGAATGGCTCTTCCTCGACTGGTAGGTTGTAAAATAAGCATTAAAAACAGACTTGGTAGTGTGTAATTCATTGTCTTTTTCTAATGAAGTATCTTCATGTCAGCATGTAGTTCAGTATCTGTAATGGAGCATCCTCATGTAGGTGTATAAGTATCCTCGTGTCAGTGAATAATTTAGTATATCTGAAGTATCCTCACGTCAGTGTGTAATTACTTCCAAAATACCCAATATGTGATGGTGTAATAACAGTGTTTAGTCAGTAGTTTTTAAAGTGCTCTCTATTTATGGTTAGACAGAATTTGCCCGAGAAGTGGATGTGGTTGGTCTAGGTTATGGTACAAATATTGAGTGGTTTAGCTTGTTCAATGTAGTGGGGAAAGAGGTGAATGTGTTGTAGTTAACTTTAGCCATATTACGTTTATAAGTTACTGTTACTTATGGTGTCGCAGCTGGATGTGTTGTAGTTAACTATAGCCATATTACGTTTATAAGTTACTGTTACTTATGGTATCACAGGTGAATGTCTTTAAATTTTTATTTAACTTGATGTTTGAGATGTGATTTGTTTACTTTTTAGGTGATACGCAAAGTGGACAAACAAACAGCACTTTTAGAAGCAAGTGACCCTGTATCACAGCTTCACAAGTGTTCCTTCTACATGAAGGACACAGAAAGAATGTATTTATGCCTCTCACAGGAGAGAATCATACAGTTTCAGGTATGTGTGTCTTTATGATGTCTGACAGGAGAGAATCGTACAGTTTCAGGTATGTGTGTCTTTATGATGTCTGATAGGAGAGAATCGTACAGTTTCAGGTATGTGTGTCTTTATGATGTCTGATAGGAGAGAATCGTACAGTTTCAGGTATGTGTGTCTTTATGATGTCTGATAGGAGAGCATCATACAGTTTCAGGTGTGTGTTTTTAATGTGTCTCACAGGAGAGAATCGTACAGTTTCAGGAACGTGTGTCTTTATGATGTCTGATAGGAGAGAATCGTACAGTTTCAGGTATGTGTGTCTTATATTTCGTTGGGAGAAATAGATTATTCTCCTTCCAAATAATCTGTTTTTTATTATTGTTTTTCTTTACTTGCTAGTTCCATCTGTCTATACAATTCAACTACTGTGTAAGGTAGTTCAGTTTACTATAGAAATGTTTTCTAGTGATAGTGATTGTCATCTTGGTATTCCAGGCAACACCATGTCCAAAAGAACCTAACAAGGAAATGATTAACGATGGTGCCTCGTGGACCATCATCAGTACAGACAAGGCAGAGTACACATTTTATGAAGGTATGGGACCTATTCGATCACCAGTCACTCCAGTACCAGTTGTGTTCAGTTTACACGTAAGTCAGTTCTTCTTTCATAGTGTTTGAAAATCACTAGCTTTTACACTCTGGCTATTAGAGACTATTTATAATTGGATGAAATTAAGCTTCGATAAGTATTTTTCTTCAACTTCTCATTATTCATAAGATTTTATGTCATGTTTCACATTTTCTGGTCTGTTAATTGTTAGAAACTGATTGTTTGGAGTGAGGAAAATACCACCCTTATATTTCACATTTTCTGGTCTGTTAATTGTTAGAAACTGATTGTTTGGAGTCATGAAAATACCTCCCTTATATTTCACATTTTCTGGTCTGTTAATTGTTAGAAACTGATTGTTTGGAGTGAGGAAAATACCACCCTTATATTTCACATTTTCTGGTCTGTTAATTGTTAGAAACTGATTGTTTGGAGTGATGAAAATACCTCCTTTATATTTCACATTTTCTTGAACAGTCACGTAAAAAAACAATTAAATAAAAAATGCAACTACAGTGTCATATCGTTTGAATCTTTCTGTAATATGCATTGTGATAATTTGTACAGGTTTTGTACACAAGTTTGAAAGGTGATATGGAGAACTAAGCCTATTTTTCCTGAAGTATCAATCTACACAAAACTTACATATTTATTGTTGTATGCATTGTGATGTGTTGAGGTCATGTTTAGATAATTTGTCTGTGGTAAAGTCAGGCTGCTGATTTGTTATAGATAACATTATTGTTATGCTATATATATTGTGATGTATTGTGATCATCTTTAGATAATTTGTCTGTGGTAAAGTCAGGCTGCTGATTTGTTATAGATAACATTATTGTTATGCTATATGTATTGTGATGTGTTGAGGTCATGTTTAGATAATTTGTCTGTGGTAAAGCCAGGCTGCTGATTTGTTATAGATAACATTATTGTTATGCTGTATGTATTGTGATGTGTTGAGGTCATGTTTAGATAATTTGTCTGTGGTAAAGTCAGGCTGCTGATTTGTTATGGATAACATTATTGTTATGCTATATGTATTGTGATGTGTTGAGGTCATGTTTAGATAATTTGTCTGTGGTAAAGCCAGGCTGCTGAGATCCCCTGTGTAGTTTACCTAGAAACTTAGAGTTTTTCTTTACACTTGAGTGTTATAACATAAAATTACTCAGTATGATGGAATGTGTGTACTCCATCAATAGTGAAGGGTATAAAAACAGGTCAGTTAAAAGCACATTCTGGACATTAATCTTGGGAAAACTAGTCTGTTAAACTCTTAAGGATGTTTCATTCTTGTAAGGACTATGCTGTTTTTTAACACGTGTCTGTTCAAAATGTATATCAACTAGTGTTAAAGCAGAATCTGTCATTTGTGTAGTGACCTGTATGGTGAACTTTACACACCCTGTATCAGAGTTAACACAAACACTACTTAGCTCAGAGTGATTGAATGGCTACATTTCAACCTTATATATATATATCTGTAGGGTTTCAAAAGTTGGTGTGTTCATATACTTGCTGTTGCCAGATGAACTGCAAGAAAAATTAATAAATTTCCAAAAGTCTTGAAACACATTACAAATATATTAGAGAAACAAGTCCAGATAATTTTGTGAAATTCTGTAAGCACCAAAGTAAGTCATCTTGAACACATTATAGACTAAAGGATGAAATCAGACTAGTAAAATACACATTGTGTAATGGTGTTTAAAACTGTCACATAACTACTTAAAGGTTAAAATCAGACTAGTAAAGTACACATTGTGTAATGGTGTTTAAAACTGTCACATAACTACTTAAAGGTTAAAATCAGACTAGTAAAGTACACATTGTGTAATGGTGTTTATAACTGTCACATCTTACTTTATAATATTACCTCCGTCAATTGTTATTTCCAAAAATTAAAGTCAGTTTTATGAGAAAAAGTACTAAAAATGTATCCTTGTTAAATATTAGTTGTGTGTGTTCTCTTATATCTATCTTGAATCATGTTTTATACTGCTCTGGTTTTGTGGCTGTTTAGTAAAATACATCAGTGTGTTTTTTTTTTTCTGACAGCTAAATGGAGGAGGAGATGTTGCAATGTTGGAGTTGACCGGGGAGAACTTTACTCCTGTATTAAAAGTTTGGTTTGGTGATGTGGAAGCTGAAACAATGTACAGGTATAATTCTTACGCATGAAATTAACATTAGATATCTGTTAACAGAAAAATTATCAGTTCAGTTTGTTTCTCTTGAGTGATATGGATTTTAAATAGAATAACATGAAGAAATATTTACAAAAACATTCTTCATGGTTAAAGTAAGTTCTTTTTTATAAAAGTTTGTGATTATTTTTGTAGGTGTCAGGAAAGTATGCTGTGTGTGGTTCCTGATATCTCGGCATTCCGTGAGGGTTGGCAGTGGGTCCACCACCCTACTCAGGTGTGAATACTAGTTATAGTATCAGAGCTGCTAGAGAACATTGAAACCATATAGAGAGATGATCTGTTAACTTTTATCACACATTGTAGATCACTACACAGAGATGTTCTGTTAACTTTTATCACACATTGTTGACCACTGCACAGAGATTGTCTGTTAACTTTTATCACACGTTGTACATCACTACACAGAGATTGTCTGTTAACTTTTATCACACATTGTAAACCACTACGCAGAGATGTTCTGTTAACTTTTATCACACGTTGTACATCATTACACAGATGTTCTGTTAACTTTTATCACACATTGTAAACCACTACGCAGAGATGTTCTGTAAACTTTTATCACACATTGTACATCATTACAGAGATGTTCTGTTAACTTTTATCACACATTGTAAAACACAACACAGAGATTGTCTGTTAACTTTTATCACACGTTGTAGATCACTACACAGAGATGTTCTGTTAACTTTTATCACACATTGTAGACCACTACACAGAGATGTTCTGTTAACTTTTATCACACATTTTAGACCACTACACAGAGATGTTCTGTTAATTTTATCACACATTTTAGACCACTACACAGAGATGTTTTGTTAATTTTATCATACATTTTAGACCACTACACAGAGATGTTCTGTTAACTTTTATCACACATTTTAGACCACTACACAAAGATATTCTGCTGAATTGTATTCCCTGTTAATGAAAATAGGATAAGTAAATCTGTTTAAATATACATCTAATTATAACTTTTCTGCTCCTAAATATTTTTATTAATCAACAACATTGGTATTACCTACTTAAATCACTTGATTAGAATTTCTTTAAGTAAATATTGTTTTATGAAAATGTATACAACTAATCCATAACTAATAACTATACAGGTTCCAGTCTCGCTAGTGAGAAATGATGGAATCATTTACGCAACAGGCCTGACCTTTACCTACACACCTGAGCCTGGACCAAGACCTCACTGTCGTAGTGTTGAAGAAATTCTTCGTCCCGCAAGTAGTCACACACACCCTCCGGATGGGGAGGAACCTGGACCTTTAATCTCCCACTATGGACATGTTTCAACAGTGCTTTAACATAGCTTTAGTGTGAACGTTATACGGAACAGATGAAAGTGGGTTCAGTTAATAGTGAAAATACGGTTAATTATGAAATAGCCTTCGTCTGTATGATGTGATAGTGAATGGTTTTGTAAGAATGCAAATTACTTCGAAAATAGAATCAACCGAAGGTGTTTTTCTGCTGGTTGAGATACGTGAGTGTAGATATGGATTTCTAAAAACATATCAAATAAAACTGGAAAATATTTTGGGTTTACTTCTTATAGAGAAAAATGAGAGTCATGTGTATATAGCAATGACTTCAAGTAATATAACGCATAGTGTTTCTTAAGCCAGAGAGTGGTGTACAACTGGTTTTTTAAAGCGTAAGAAACCATGGTAACACAGACTGAGGATGTACAGATACTCAACTGAAGGAACAATTATCTTTTTTTTGTATTTCCAACCTTGTTGTTTAAAGGTTTACAACACTGCTAAAGAAACTGTTTAAGTTACTGTTTTTTTTGTAAAGGTTAAGAATAGCTTTACATAAAACCTTTTATTTTGTTGGTCTTCTTAAAAGGGTTGGATATGTGAGTTACTTTGTAAATGTATTTTCTAGTAATAATTTATGTTATGATAATCTTGTATCTGTTTGTTTATTTAATAAAATGGCAATCTTTCTGGAGTGTTTACTTAATGGTTAGCTGTCAAAATAATTATAACACCGATTACTTCCTTTCGGTAACTAATATTAAGAAGTAACACAGATCTCAAAACAGTAATGTTAGTTGATGAACTGTAACTTTATAATTAGAAGTAGTAGTTTTGATTATTTTCATGAGTCATGACACTAATAAATTAGGTTGAATTAATGGACAATAACTATGAGAAATCTTAATGAAAATATTTTTGGATAGTTAGAATAATCAGAAACATTAATCAATGTAAACACAATTTCGAGTCCCCCAGTGGGACAGCTTTAAGTTTAGGACTTATAATGCTAAAATCTAGGGTTTGATTCCCTGTTGTGGACACAACAGATAGTCGAATGTAACAAACCAATATAATTTTGATTATTTTACATGACACTTGGTGGTTGAGTTAAACACCAAGCCATAGTGCAAAGGTTACGCTAACAGACAGGATATTTCATAAAACGGCCACGTGGTGCAGCAGCAGTTTGGAAAGTTGATGATTTATTGACTTGGCAGACTCGGTTGCTGGCACTTTAAACATGCTTGCACTGGTCTCATCCTGGTATACTTGGATTAGTTTTTCTTTGTTGATGATAAAGTCTTGAATTATTCCGAGATCTGAATTTAAAGGAACTGAGAGGCAAAAATTTAATTAATTTTATATAGAAGAAACCAATATCAAGTGACCCTATATACCTTGTCACTGATTGGCCATTTCCAATCATACAAAAGAACTAGTAATTCAACACTTTGTGGGTTATTTTTCCCATATTTGGAACTCTCAGGTCATAGTGCATCTCAAGACTTCAACTAGTGCCTGATGATATAGCTGCAAATGTCCTCTCTCATCTGTCCTGGTACTAACAGTACTCATGGATCTAATATGCCTCTCTCATCTGTCCTGGTACTAACAGTACTCATGGATCTAATATGCCTCTCTCATCTGTCCTGGTACTAACAGTACTCATGGATCTAATATATCAAATGACACCAATTGTCTCCTCTATTACGTTTAATACCAGGTGCATTGTGCTACTCGAAGAACTATATTCTAGCTTTAACAAAAATATTGTTAACATCAACTGATGAAACGATCCAGTTTCCCTTTGAGTAGGTAGCTTATCCTAATCGTAAGTTAATATTAATTACCCGAAGTATAACATACATTATTATATGAACCAAGATACAACTCTAGCTATAAATAGTTAAAATAATGAGTGATCTGTGATCCCAAGATTTCAGTAATCTTTGGTCTCGAGACTTGTCCGTCTCTGGTACTTGGCCAGCACTTCTATTCACTTATGATATTTTGGTGAGTCTACTGGTTTTTCTTCATCCTTGGAGCACCAAATCTCTGGACTGAGTTGATAAATTACAGTATTAATGACTTATTCACCCCAAAATGAATGGTTTAATAGTAACATAGCTATACCCAGAACTGAAAGACGGGTACTTTTAAAATTTTGATAGAAAAAAGTTGAACGGGTACTCCTATTTTAATGAGAACTAACAGACCATTTTCATGTCTCTGATTTAGCTCCTGGTTTCGATCTTCTTACCATTTTATAGAAAAACTCATCTCTGATAACTGTTTACTTTTACCATCTTGCTGTATGCATGAACCAAGAAATTTAACAGTTAATTACCCATGCTGCTGTTTCCTGGATTCATTTCTAAACACAGATCGCAGGTTCCACGTTACTTTCCTACAAATCTGCAACATTCAACCTAGTAGAACCCTGTGTCTTGAAAGTTTTTTTTTAACATCCAGCTTTTAAACACCATGAAGGGTTTATAACTGCAGTAATATTGGTAGTACCATCTGTTTTTCCAGTATGTGATATTATCTCACAGTTCTAATTAATCTCAATGATACTAATGCACCTGTAAGGCTTACCTTGAAATCAGTATCTAGTTGTTACGTACAAAGAAATATCCGTGCTGTGCCAACTGCAGGGATCAAATCCTAAATTTTAGTGGTATAAGCCTTCACATTTACTACAGAGTCACTGGTTGGGGCTTAAATTTTTTAATCCTAAGCTATTTTATGCATTTTAAAGACTAAGAATCTATGCTGGAAAGAAATCACTTGAAAGGTAAACAGTATTCTCAAAATAACTTTACTAAAGCTTTGTTTCCGATTGGCATGGCTGGTTGCCAAAATACCTTTACTAAGCCTTGTCTCTGTCTGATCCACATGGCTGGTTGCCAAAATAACTTTACTAAGCCTTGTCTCTGTCTGATCCACATGGTTGGTTGCCAAACTCAATGTACAGTGATAAAGATGTCTATATATTTTGAGGATTTTTAATTTATGAAATTAAGAAAACAACAAAGATTTGGTCTTATTTTATGTGTCATTAATTAATGAAAACATAAACAATATATTATCCACAAAATTTTGGCTTCCAAGCCTTTGGCAGAGTACAAAACCCTTGGGATTCCATTATAGAATCTTTTATCTGAAAAGTTTGAATTTAACTAAAATTTTTCAACATTGCTTTACAAAGCATTCTTGCCTCACTAACCTATTCTTCCTTTTTGTTGAACTTTTTATTAATGAAGACACTCCTTTGGCTCAGCAGGTAGAACATTTATATCGTGTGAGGGGTGTTGAGTTTGACATTGAACCATAAACAATAAATACAAATTGAATTAACACAGAAAAACGAATAAAATGTAAGGTTGTCCCAAATGCTTAAGAGAAGCTGTTTATAAGGAATGGATGTGGTAGTTTAATTTGTTAAAGTGTGCCTTATTATTGAATTAACCATTTAGCTCAGTTGATGGATCGCTCATGTGCAGAAGGTACTGGGCCAAGGAAATGCAAACAGATAGAATTACCACATAACTGTCTGTGGGGGGGTGGAATAAGACACAGGACTACTTTAACCTCATAAAACTGGCCTAAATAAACATTAAAATGTTATTAACTTAAAATATGTCTTTCCAATTTAAGGATTTATTAAAACCCATTTAATTACTAAACAAAAATTATTATAAAAGTAATAAATGAAACTGGTTCTCTTCCTTTTGTTCAGGTAATTGTAGAATCCATTATCTAAAAAAATTGTTTTTCAGCATACATTTATAAAGCATTCTTGCTTCACAAACATGTATCTGTTACTCGAGAAAGTCTCAAATAACATAGAAAGATTATTGATATGTTCAAACTTAACAGAACGAAAGAAAGGGGTTAAAATGTGGATAGAATTAATTAGTCGGTGGTAATGATAATTAGGTATTTTTCCAATTATTAGTTTACGGATGATATTTACTTCCCTTCAAACTTCTTTGATCAATTCCTTAAGGATAAGTTCTTTCTTTTACAAGGGTTTAAAGTATCTTTGAAAGTTCATACAGAAGTGAAGAACGTACCAGTTTGTATAGGTAAATATGGTAATAGCCTGCATTTTGACTGGGAAGGCTAAAAGGAATTTAGGTATACTAGATAATATAAAAATGAGTAAGGTAAACATCCTATAAGGTTCTGAGAAGGAATCATTACTACAAAAAATACATTTTTTTAGAAGGATGAGTCGCAAATAGAGAAAAGTTTCAAGGTTTAGATTTTTCCTCTCTCTCTCCACTTTATCAAGTATGAGTTAAGGGGAGAGCAAGGTTATCAAGTACCTGTTAAGGGGAGAACATGGCTATCAAGTACATGTTAAGGGGAGAGCAAGGTTATCAAGTATGAGTTAAGGGGAGAGCATGGTTATCAAGTACGAGTTAAGGGGAGAGCATGGTTATCAAGTACGTGTTAATGGGAGAGCAAGGTTATCAAGTAGGTGTTATGGGGAGAGCAAGGTTATCAAGTACCTGTTAAGGGGAGAGCATGGTTATCAAGTACGTGTTAAGGGAAGAGCATGGTTATCAAGTACGAGTTAAGGGGAGAGCAAGGTTATCAAGTATGAGTTAAGGGGAGAGCATGGTTATCAAGTACATGTTGAGGGGAGAGCAAGGCCCCCTTAACACCTACTTGATAAAGAGCAAGGTTATCAAGTACGAGTTAAGGGGAGAGCAAGGTTATCAAGTACGATGTTCTTGATAACCTTGCTCTCCCCTTGTCTGAACAGCTATATAGGCATTCAGGTTCACAGTTTGATTTTAGAGTAAACCTGATTAAAATAATATCGAAGTACATTCTTATAAAGCTTTGTTTCTTTAACGTGATAAGATAAATGTAAAGAACTGTTTTAAATACTTTTTCTAACTCACTGATAGCTGTATATTATGAATAGATAATGTTGGTTTGTGTTTCTAGAGTTTTTTTGGACGTGGTTAATGCCCAAAGAGAGTGATTATTGTAAATAGTGGATTAAACTGATTTAAAGTATTTAAGATGCTTTATAGAAATGGTGTTTTCGAAACGTTCATGATTTATGGAATTAGTCCAAAACTTCAAGCCTTGCTCTCCCCTTAACTTGTACTTGATAACCTTGCTCTCCCCTTAACTTGTACTTGATAACCTTGATTTCCCCTTAACATGTATGAAATGCATTCCGATTTCCTCGCTGAAGACAAACCATTACCGTATTTAAACATTTTGGACGTAAATTTTTTTCTTGAAGCATCCATCAAAACTAGAAGATTGGTTTCGTCCCTACCACCGGATGTTATTAAACTCGTACCTGAAGATGGCTGGAGCCCCTACGTTACAGAGTTACTGCATCATTCTTACTCCTAGCTTTACTTGTCGAGTAATTTAGTTACATTATTAATAAACTCTCGATTGCATTTTGTTAGGTTGGTTAAAAGCACAAGTAACCAATCTAACAGAACGTGTTTCTCTAAATCTGGTTCTCTTATTTCTGGTGAATCCCAAAGTTGGAGCACAGCACTTAAACACACAGCTGGGCAAAGACTCCAGACTGAAGTAGGCACAACAGTTTGAACAAATGAACATTGGTATGAATGAGGAAGGAAAAATTTGGGTACAGTTGAAGATTTCACACAGATTTTGAGCAGTTTAACTAAAAGAGGAGGGAAGGAGGAAGGATTGGAAATGCTGTAACTTGCATCATATGCCATCAAGAAGTGTACAATGTTCTTCAAGATTTCTGAATTGACGTTCGTAATTAGACTAACCGGAATCACAGCTCGTTTAAGTTTTTGGGCTATAATCAAGCTAAACCACCATTTTATAACAAAATGTCCCGAAGGTAGAGCTAAGACTGAATTATCAGTTATCTCATTACTCCATGACACGACAGATTCGATATCACGCACCAAAGTAGAAAACGTGTTGTTGTACAACTGCACAGACCTTAAAAGTGGTCCAATTCGAGACCAGTGAATAATTAAACCGGCAGTAAATGATGGACAGAAATACAAGAATTTTTCAATACTACTATCAAGCTCTTTGTGTTGGTTGGAAGTTTGAAAAAGTGCTTTGACCAAGTGGGCAATTAAAGAGTTTGATAAAAAGCACTCCTCATATAAGTAATTCCTAAGACAATTACTCACTTTACTGGCCAGATTTTGAAACACCTCAGAAGATGGTTTTATTGATAAACAGTCTGTAAGAAGTAAAAATGGTGGAAGAGCGTATACTATTCGAAAAAACTTATCAACAGTATTATGGAGAACAATGAGCTCTGATCCTGTAAGTGAAGAATGCTTCTGGATATTTCTTTCTAGTTCTTCGAGCAACCAGGGTTGAACATTTTGTGTACTTTTCCCATCTATGGACAGGGAATGAGTTAATTCTTGTAAAACTATTATAAACTGAGAGAAGAAGGATAAGGATGGAGCGAGTGAAATTAAACCTTCTAAGATAGAGGAACAAGCATGTCTAATATTTCCATCACAACCACCCTGAGCTTGAGCTAAAGGTAAGAAGTGAGTAATGATCATACATCGAAGATATTCAAGCCTACGATCAGATTCAGCAAAACCCGTATCTTGCTGTACTTGTACTTCCAGTTTCATCCAGTATGAAAGATTCACAACAGCTTCCTGACACCAATGTTGGAACACAGGAGCACAATATAACTGTGTAATTAATGAATCTGGTTCTAGGTTCTTATCACTGACTTTTCCTATAATAAGTTCCTGTAATTCCAAGTGTGTTCGGACTGATGAAAACTGAAACTTTTTCAACATAGTTTCTGAAATGTAATCAGGAAGTCTAGTGGAGTCTTCTGTTAAAACAAAAGTGTGAATTGCCCAGGTTAGATACGAACCAGTCAAATCTGTGTAATACTTAACCTGAGCTTGGCTGTTTAAAGGAAGATAGTCAAACAACAGATCTGGCAACAGCTGGGGTGCAGAATATCTGTTATAAGAAAGCTTTGGAAATGAGCTTCCCATTTGACCTAGTCTTAGAAGTAAGAGCGAAAGGCTTCTTATATCCTGGCTTTTTAAACTCACAGTCTCTGAAACCAGTTTATTCCAAAGGTCTGAAAATACTGGAGGGTGTAATGCAGGAAAACAGCTGAGCATTGAAACGTATAGAACATCCCAAGAGGTATCTTTTGACAACGTGATAGCAGTCTGTTGACAATGTACAAATCCTTCTATTAGAATAGAACCAATCTGTAGCAAGTCTGAAGAAATCATTTTGAAATCTTCTACCAAGATCACAGACTGCTCTTTGTCCTGAGCAGACGATAATTGATCCACGATTACTTGAAGTTTACTAGATGCCTCTGCTATTAATGGGCAGATATCAATAAAATCATCTTCTCCAAGAGAATTTGATGATTGTTCTCTTCCCAAAGCTTTCCTTAACGTCTCCAAGGTCAGTTTCAAATCATCCTGCGGCTCCAGCATTACTTCACTGAATGACACATCCATCACACCTTCTAACAACGTTTCAGTTTCTTTCTGGGACTTCTTTCTGTAATTTTCGTACAAAGCGAGTGGAATTTTCCCAATTTGCTTTAGTTCTTCAATAAATTTTATTCTGGTATCTGGTATATCAGGCAGTGGTCTTGGTTTAAGTAGTTCAGGCAAAAAACTACCAATGAAATATGGCTTTCTAAAAATGCTTGCTTCCAAAATAGAGGTTGGAACCTTGTTAGTGTTTTCATAGAGCTGTAAAGCTTTCTCTACATCAGTTTCTGCTTGATTTATCTTCTTATGATCTTTGCTTGTTGTTGGTGCATCAGATTGGCCATCTGAGATTTGCTCATAAATCCCAAAGTTTGAAGTTTCCTGAAAATCTTTAAGTCTGGTTTTAGCTAAGTAAACATAATCTTTGAAAACCTGATGACACCTTGGAATAACGTGAGGTGGCTTTGATATGTGCACCTTTAAATATCTCGCTGGTTCATACGGAGCTAAATCAACCAAAAACTTCATTAAAAAGGCAAATGTTCGAGGAGTTCCAGCTAAAGATGTCTCACTATCACCAAAATATTTCTGGAACCATTCTTCATATGTAGGAAATACCTGAAAACTTTCTAGTGCAGCTTGCCGAGCAAGAAGAACCGAACTTATAAGGCTTTCCATTTCTAGCTTTTCAAAAGCCACTTTAAGTAACTTTTCTATGAAATTTTCTAAAAGAGTAGCTGCCTTAGGATGACAAACTAAAAATAACGATGTAAACATCAGTAAAAATTTCCAGTTTACTTCTTGGCTTTCTAAAACACATTCTAAACAGTTTAACACTTTTTCAGGAGATAACACGGTCACTATCTTCTGAAGAAGTCCAACAAGAATGGGATCGGCTGTTTTCCACAACCATTTGTGTTGATCTCTTAAAGCATGAGTAACTCTTACAGTGGGACTGTGGTTCAACATTAGTGTTAGAATATGACTGCTAAAACTCTGAATTGCTGATCTATCAACTAATGGGTTTTTAATTAACACTGAAATGAAATTCATCTTCTTTACACTAAAATGTTCTTGATTTTCAAGGTATCTTTTTGTCAATGTATCTAAAATTAATCGGGTCACTTTTACGAGACTTCTGTTCTGACTAAAATTCTCAAAATATGCACACATAACAAGAGAACTAACAATGACTGAGCACACGTTATGCAGTCTAGCAGGTGGAGCATTATCTTGGTAACACATTTTCCAAACTGCTTTACTGAAGGCAGATACAAGCTGGCTTTTATTGATTACCTGTTGCAAAAATACTTCAACAGGAATGATTCCTGCATCATCCAACTTCAACAGCAACTCCAGAGGCACAACTGGTTCTACAGATAAAACCTGGACAAATTCTGAAATACTAAACTCTTTTTTAATTAATGTTTTAATAAATGTGATAGCACTCTCTATTTCTTTTAACTCTTCATCACACAAAAGTACAGGGTATGGGTCATCTTTTTCTGCAAGCTTTCTGCTTTGATCTATGCAACAATGTAATAACATAACAGTACTTCTTGCAAGAGCTACTCCCTTTGATATGTCTAAAACTGGCTCATCAACAGTACCGGACAGCAGTGGCAAGTATATTTCAAGTTGAACTTCCTGTTTAAAAATTTGGTTTCTAAGTTTTTTGTTCTGAAATGCAACACTTTGTTCCTTCGGGCTTAAATTACTATTTTCAGCATTTATGATCAAAAGATTCAGTGCCTGTTTTAATTCTGGGCCACTAATAGAAACAATGGAAACCTCTTCAGATTCTTGAAACTGATTGCGTATCATACTATTATTATTATCAGTCAAATACTTAAAAAATATGGATTCAACTTCAAATTATTTTCAAGTGTCTAATATTTTATTTTACTATAATTACTAGTATTGATTTAAAACAGACTACGATCTGACGAATTACTTATCCCTTTGGGATTAGCCCTAATACTAAGCCTAAAAAACGGAGCTTCTTAGTTTTAAAAAAAAAATGCTTAATACAAGAAGTATTTAAATTTGGCGGTTAAAATTGAATTGAATAAAATAGGTGGGGTTAGCAAGTATTTTGCTGATCTACAATTTATAATATATACATTTTTAACTACCACGTATATTAAAATACAAAAAAACATTATTCGTACGTACAACAGTTATGAAGTTTTGCTGATTTACTATATAAATACATCATAAACATTTGTTAAAAACTTGTAAATACCAAAATAGTGTACTTTTATAATAGCGCCCTCCAGTTGCACAGTGGTAAGTCTGTAGGTTTATAACGTTAAAAACTGGTTTTCGATGCCCATTGTTTAGCTTTGTACTTAAAGGGAATAAACAGATTTATAATGATAAGTTTATTTATCTTATCCTTTCGGGTCTAAGATATAATGTAATTGATATTTCATACACTTATTGCTTTAAATCTATTTCATTATCAAATATAAACTACAAAACATTAACAATATATTCATTTTAGTTTCAATACTCACAAATTCAAAAATAATAATATTCTTACAATGCAACAGTTTTTTGCTCATAAACAATAAACATTTGTTCAGTTTTTTTCTTATCCTTCAAAGCTTTCTGCAAATTTCTTGAGTATTCTAAACATTCTCCATCTTCATTCCGCATCTTATTCACTTTTCCCATATTCCTCGTTTACATTTAACTTTTATCCATCCTTTACATTCTACTTCTAAATTTTACATAGTTTTCTCTTTTTTTATATACAAATCACAGAGTTTATCTTCTTCTTATATTTCATTTCCACATCTAAACTTTGCAATGAACATTTAATCCTTCCTTTTTAATGATAACTGTTTTAAATCGGTTGTTTCTACTCATTCTTTTCGAAACTCGATTACTCTCTTAAAGAACTTTGGAATATAGAAACTAGAAGACAGATATAACATTCAAAATATAACGAAGTGTATATAAAAAAATCCTATATTCTCTTCCCTTTCATTCTTTAACCATCTCTTATCCTTCTTTTATTTCTAACCAGCATTGCTTTGTCCACCTTCTATCATCCTGCCTCTGTAACTTGTTCTTGTACTTGTATACTCTTTCCCACGTCTCTTTCTAGATCTGTTTCTCATCCAGTTTCTCCATATTGTTGTAAGCGATATCTTCAATGTTATAATTTAGTTGTTTGTTAGCTGCTATCATGATGATGATGCCAGGTATAGAGAATTAATAAAAGGAACCCTAAAATCTATAAACTTCCCATAATTGGTACAAATTGAGAGTTTACTATAAATACAAGTCGGAATCGAGTAGTGAATATTTGAGGAGAGACTGATTGAGTTGTTGGTCAATTCACTAAACGTTAGCGCTTCTATCAGCTAATCAGTAAGCCAGTTAGGCTTGTTATCAATCAAGGAAATTTCTGTTAAACGTTTGAAGTGTCTTTCCTACAATAAGGAGCCCAACACAAAACTCTTAATGTGGCCTAATTAACCAATGACCTATACAATGAATCTATAATCTCTTTAGTCTTGTATAATATTTCTATAGATACAACTTAAAATCCTAATTGCTCTGCCACTAACAACAGCACATTGCCTTGATATCTTAAGAGACTGATGAACTAGAATACTAAGGTTACTCCATAACTGTATACCCATAAAGCAACTTATGATATACTACATACATTACCTTGCATTTATTATAATTTAAAGCCTTCTGCCATTTAATTACCCTGTTTACCAAATACTCGAAATCATTTTGCATAGGTGTACTGGCCCCAATCCATTGGGAAGGAGGGAGGCACTATTTCATTTCACAAAGTACTTTGTCGAGGCTGTTACTTCTTAGTACTCTCGCATCCTTGAATATGAATCGAGTCTCTTCAGTCCACAATTGCTCAAAGTTATCCTAGTCCTCACAGTCACTGAGGGTTATGATGGTGAGGTCCGCATTTCTCCTGGTGGTGATAACATCCATGCCCTTCCCTTGCATATATTTACTAAGACTGCTGGTATTTAACAAGATCACCTTCAGAAGTAGCAATCCAAACACGAATTCAAAATCACAAACAGCATTCAGAAGTGCAGTGCTGTCATCATACATCTTAGCATCTTTATCACCTCCTAAAATGGGAGAACTTTGATATTTTTTGACATCATCTCAATGACGGCTTTTACTGCTTCCCATCAGCATGACAATCTTATGAATTTTAGTGTGAGAATGATGTGATCATCATTTACCTCAATATCTTTGAACAGAGCATGGCATTTTGGACTCCCTTGCAAGAAATTATAAAGGCTTTGGATTGTCCAGAATGCATTTCTAGGGGGTTCTTTTTCACTCATAGTATCCTGCAGCGTGAAATTGAGGAAATGACAGTAACAATGCATATATTCCTTGTGGTGAGCACTCTTTCATTCGAGTAGCTACTCCTTTATGAACAGCACTCGTATAAGACATACCATCAAAACACCCGCCGACAATGTCCTCCAACTCAGGCCAAGTCCACTGATAACCCTTTTCAGTAGTTCACATAAGAGTTCAACCTCAGTTGATGCTGCAGAGAAGAATCCAATGAACGCCTTTTTCGTTTTACCCACAAAACGTATCTCATGCAGAGTGCCAGTTACTCTATTTGGCTGATATCTAAGGTTTCATTCATGATTATTCCAAACTTTCCACTCATCAGCACATCGTAGATGATCCACTCCACAATGAGATTATATACAAGTTCTAGTATCTTGTTCTGAGTGGATGGTGATGTCCATTGAGTGTGTGCTCCAAGATGACTTTGTAATTTGTCCTTGAGCCACAGGAGATTCTTGCACCTGAAGTGCAATAATTCCAGGAAATTGCCTCTATTAATGTTGGATATGTCATCAGTGTTTGTTCTGTCCTCCCCATGTCCTCATATTACAGTGTTTTGTTGCACAGTAAAGATCAGGCACTCGGTGATTATACATAAATACTCTCAGTTGTAGAGAACCTGCTGTCTTTGAGCTGCATCCAACTGATGCTGCACAGAAGTCTGACGTTTTGCTTTGATCTTCGAACTGATACACTTTGCCATTGCATTCTTGTGATTAACACTTTTCGAATGTCTTTGAGTCTGTGAGTCTTTTACAATTTTCGAACATGAATGAACTATCCTTCATGAACTTCCTGCAGGGAAAGCACACATGAACACTGACATTTCCCTATCTCAAAGCAAATCCAGGAATGTGTTTTATACCAATAGAGATTGAAATTCCTGTAAGAGGTTTCTCTCCTGAACTTGTTTGGATCATACTCCTTTAGAATCGGTTGATTTGGTGTATTCGAAGTGGTGGTTAATGACTGGTTGGGGCTGAGTCTTCCATTAACTCCTGTACCAAAGCTGAGAGAGGTTCATAACTTTCGTCATCATCAGAGCTCGAATCAATGCAGGCATTACAATGAATGAATCATTTACAATGTCATCCACCACATGCAAAATATCGAAAACAGTCTGATCTATGTTGAAACTGATATGACAGCAAAGTCGATGTCAGTCTCAGACACAAGAAACTGTGCTTCTAGGGTAGGATTTTCCATAGCAAGGTCTGAATCATTCAGACTGTGCTCAGCATTGACGATCTCCTCTAATCCCATTTTTGGATGGACCACTTCTTCTGACTGAACCACTGCTTCTGTCTGGCCGTACTTTGGTAGGTTCCAGATTTCAATTCTTTGTGCTCCCAATGAAGAAGCCATTGAATTGTAATTGATTTGCATCGACCACTACACTGAATTTGACTTTCTCGCCTTTGTGGTTTTTTCACATGATTGTCTTTATAGTTTGAATCAATTTTCTTTCAGCACTCTTTGCGCATGCCACCTAGTGGTAGTTTCATTTACACGACTTTTTGGGATCGGACAAAGACAACTAGTATTCTGATAGTGAATGTGTACAACGTGAACTTCATTGGGATACATAGGCAATAAGCATATTAATCATCAATATGTGTATCGCTAAGTAATGTTTTCGCAAAAGTACTAATGTCCAATGTGAATCCTCTGAAGTTGAATGATTTGTAATGTTCGAAATTTATAAACGTTCCTGGTCAATATATCTGAAATTCCCGATTAATAAGCGTTAATCACAGTTATAGCTTACGAATTGTTTTTAGCGCACCAATTATTGCAAACCGATAATAGATACTCCTCTTGGCGCATCGCGTTGGTTATATTTATAGCGCTGTGGAGACTTTCTAGAAATTTCAGTCTTATATAACAATACTGGCACTAACACAAGCGTTTACGTATACACATATATTGTTGATTCTTACTCTCGAGAATTTTCTACAACTTTGGAAAATAGGCGGGAGTTTCGCAATACATATTTAACAGTATAAACTATGTATGTTTCTAAATATAAATTTAATGTAAACAAACGTCGATATTAAAATAAATATATAATAATAAGTTCGTTACATGCTACATTTGCAAACATATAAATTAAAACACTGAAAATTTAGCTTCCAACATTACGATAATACGCATAAAATTACTACCAGTTTAATACGCGGGTAGCACATAGATATCCCATTGTGTAGTTTTGTGTTTAACAACAAACAAGTAGTATAAAATAAAAATAATGAGCCATTGTACTACAATATACATATATAATATTATAATATTTTAACGTGTTCTATCGTTGTGTGGATTCTTTTGGATTATTTGGTGAAAATAATGCGAAATTAAATCCATGTGACAATTACGAATTCGTTTATTTCTTCTGTAGCGTTTCTATTGGCCACGGTCCCGCTAGAACAAGTTGTAGGGCTAAGATT
>NW_013674297.1:2431-7040 GCF_000517525.1 Limulus polyphemus | reverse complement strand
TCTTGTCTTCTTTAACTTGGATTATAAAACTCAGATATATCTTAATAAACATTCTATTTATAATCATTCAAAATGTGTATAAATTTTTTAGGACACCCTGTAAATGAATTTTTTAATATAAACTCTGTAACTAAATGAAGGCTTAACTTTAAATACATTTCAATACAAAGTTAGCGTTGGTCAACAAACAAACAAAATTACTCATCGAGTAACTGAATAGCAGAACAGACTTGATAACCTTGCTGAATACTTAATAACCTGTCATTAAATACTTCACTTTGACTGGCACTAAACTTATTGAACTCAATACTTCATCAGTTTTCATGCTTATGTCTAATGTACCCATCTATATCTTAGTCGTATTTAACATATTAGATCTTAGCCTTTTGCATTCTCTAGCAGAAATCTAAATTAAAACAATGAAAATATAACTTACAACACTGTTCCCATTACACTCAACTGTCCATTCCACGTTGTTTTTTTTGTGTGGTTTTCTTTTTCGTGGCTATGGCATATAGATGGGATAGCCTCTTGTCCCTTAGTCATAACTTGCTGTCCTGTCACTTGAGGAAGTGGTCGACCTAATTCACCAAGTCAATCCAAGAAGAGCTAGCAAAAATGATTGTTCGAAGTAAGTAATCTGCCACTACACATACCGTGTTTAGTGCATTAATAATGATTGTTCAGTTTTTTTACAGTCTCGTTTTACATCGATTCAGTTAAGTAAGAGTCGTAGACATACTTTGTAATCGCTTTCTTGAACAAATCTCTAGTTATTTAGTGGACCTATCCAATAACTCCAGTCAATATTCAGTCCCTCCCCCATATACACCACAGATACACTTCGATTACCTCTTCATGTTCAGGAGTATCAATCGAAAAACTGCTAGATTTTATCCTTCTATAACTAGAAATTAATATGTCTGTTCTCTAGTATATTCAGGTAAAATTTTCAAAATTTTTGTGCACATTCTGCATTTAATTAATATCCTTATGAAGGAAAAACAGATTGTCATAAACTTGCATGAATTCTCACCTCGAGGTAAGACTTCATATCACAGTTGCTATTACATAAACTTTATACTTGTTGGCCATGCTTCTGTCTCACTCTCTCCATATGGGTGTTGGTCATATCCTAATCTGCCCGCCGGGGGGGGGGGGACAGTGGTAAGTTTACAAACTTACAATGCTACAATATGGAGTTCGATTCCTCGCGGTGAACATAACAGATAGCCTGATTGTGGTTTTGCTCTCAAACAAACAAACCTACCCTAATGTAGGGGTGGTACACAAGTTTGTACAAGTTAGTATAAATTGGGGATAAATGTATTTAATAGGAATGATCAATAAATGAGGTAATTTAGGACTGTAAGACACTGAACAAGGATTTTGGTCTCACTTAACACTTTCATTGTGGTATATATACAATTCTTCTCTGCTTTGTGGAGCACAGAAGTTGTTATCTAATGTATGTTTTGATTTTTAGCTACTGCTGGCTATAGATTATTTGAAACAATTTGAACGTCAAACAATTATATGTGTTTAAAAGCAAAAGATTGATACAAATGTTGGAAAATAAATTATTCGACACATCTTCGGTGTTGCTTTTACTAAAATCACCTGGAGATCGTTAATAGAAAAAAATAAAGTTATGTTCTTGAATTCACACATACAGGCACATAGACTTTTGTATTATCCTATATTCCAAAACAAAATATTTCAAGTGCACATTAAAATGTCGTACAAAACAAATACTTTGTTTACTAAAATTGGTTTTCCTCTCTATCTATTTTATAATTATATTATGTTTTTGTTGTTTTTTTACGATAGTAAAAGAAAACCTACTACTAGATGGACGTTTCCTGGTTACATTTGGGAGTGAGTACGGTCGTATTAAAGTTAAACTACGTGGGCTTTATTAGCAGGTAAAAATATAATTTTTGAATTAGTTCAAACGATAGATTTAATTGTAGACATAAAAATGTCCATTCTCTATTGTTTCATGAACAGATAACACTTGTCGCAGTACTATTTACATTACTAGTATCAGTAGTTTAGTATTACTACAAATTACAATACTAGGTCTAGGCTCGAGCATTTCGTTATGAGGTCATAAAACTTATAATTTTATATTTTTCAACATTTGTGCGTGTTGATGAAGAGTGAAGACTGAAAGTGAAATTATAGCTATTGCCGACGACTAATGTTAATTGTAAGTTAATATAGGTGACTTTTTCTGAGTTATGGTGAAGGAGAAGTCTCCAACTCTCCATGTTAATTTTTCACATGTAAGTTGTAATATATCAGTAAAGAGTACGTAAGTGTAATTTTTAAAACTAAAAGATATATAAACGATACTATAACTTAGTATAAGTTTAAAAAATAAGTATTGAGTAATGTATTCACATGAATTCTATAAATTATGTCACATTAAATTGTGTGGTGATTGAACTTTCTCTACCATTTTTGATTTGAATTTCCACCATTATAAGTTGAAAAATTAAAAAAAAAGCTGTCACAAAATTGCACTTTTGAATACGTTTTTCTTCCTATATTTTATATTTCCTATCTAAGCTACCTAAACAGGTAAAAAAATTAACATGGAAAGTAGGGGCCTTCTTCACCGTAACCTTTTTCTGAGAGTGAGAATGTGTGATGTATCAGAGAAACAACATTCAAATTTCAGTAAGGATAACACTAACACTAGGCATGTGTTTCTGTTAATAATAGTAATAGGGAATACTGTAGAAATATAGCTCTTTTATTGTAATACTAGTAGTTCAGCCCATGTTTAATAGTACAGTAGTGGTACAGGTTGTTTTCAAATACTGTTTTCACAATTTTATGTGAGTCGCATATCCAATACAGTAATACTTAAATTTGAGGTTTAAGTGTTTAGACCTCTTATTTCACTATGAAAACATAGCCAACTTCATAATGGCTGGAGACGGCTTGAATGGGTAATGAAGAAAAACTTTAATATAACAGCAAATGTACAACGTTTCGACAAGGTTTTGTCATCATCAGGTACTTTCTCTTATTGTGTGTAGACTTCTTTTCTTGATTCAGCAATGAGTTGTTTTGGTTGATAGCTTTTTTCAAACAGCTATGGTGTATCCTCACAGCTGTAAGTCTTGCTGTAGCAACACTGCCCTGGAGAATCTGACATCTCCTTTTTTTCAAACAGTTATGGTGTATCCTCACAGCTGTAAGTCTTGCTGTAGCAACACTGCCCTGGAGAATAGTTTGAATTCCCTAAATGTGTTGCTGTGGTGAAAAACCATTGTCTTAACATATACATAACCTTTCTTATAAAAATTGTGCTTGAATAAGGTTGAAAATGAGTTTTTGTCTGTTTCATGCATAAAAAATGCCCAACAGTATATAAAATGAAAGATAATTAATAAATATTACATTGAAAGAATTATCCATCATGCCATTCCCTGGAGATTATGTGATGTTTTTCTGGGGCAGTGTTGCTACAGCAAGACTTACTTGAAAAAAAGGAGCCGTAAAATTCTCCGGGGAAGTGAAAACACTCTCATCAGGACAGCAAAAGGCTCCTTATCACACCCTAAGCCAGGCTGCACTCAAAAACCATTGTGATAAAGCTGAGCACATCTGGTACTTCTAAAACAATAATAAACAAGTTGATAATGGCCACATCCATGTATAGTGGAGGATCTGAGCAACCCTAGTTGACCATATATCTCTACTCTTCCCTGACGCAGATCCAGTGGATTGTTTGTGGTCTCCATAATGGTAGTCAT
The DNA here is from genome assembly GCF_000517525.1 of Limulus polyphemus. Classification (NCBI taxonomy): domain Eukaryota; kingdom Metazoa; phylum Arthropoda; class Merostomata; order Xiphosura; family Limulidae; genus Limulus; species Limulus polyphemus. The sequence continues at coordinate 3,270 of NW_013674297.1, read as the reverse complement.
GGAAATTGGCTTACATGTAAAGTGGAGAGTCTGAGTTAAGGTTGACCTCATTGTTCCTCAAAGCATATTTTATTTTTTCCTCTTAAACAAACCCCCTACATATTGTGTATTATGCTGGAAGAAATAATTTTTTATTTATTTCTTAGACATTTGTTCTTTAGTCATGATTTTAATAAACAATAACTGAAACTAACAAGTAAAGTTTGTGTATGGAGGAGGAGAGAAAACGGTTTAGAATTAACACCTAATTTATGAGTTTTTATTTCCCACACATTGTTAGCTGTTATTTTGTTTAACTTATACAGTACATTACGTACACAGAGTGAACATGCTCCAGACTCAGTGTTAGTAGATTGTTAGCTGTTATTTTGTTTGACTTATACAGTATGTTACGTACACAGAGTGAACATGCTCCAGACTCAGTGTTAGTAGATTGTTAGCTGTTATTTTGTTTGAGTTATACAGTACGTTACGTACACAGAGTGAACATGCTCCAGACTCAGTGTTAGTAGATTGTTAGCTGTTATTTTATTGACTTATACAGTATGTTACGTACACAGAGTGAACATGCTCCAGACTCAGTGTTGGTAGTTAGATGTTTGTACAATATTCCACATATTGGAAACAAAGTTTTATCGTGCATTTCATATGGTGACATCAGTTAGATGTTGTAAGTTGATAACAATTTATTAGAGAAAAGTGCATTTTGCATTATTAATATCTCACAGATCAATGTGTGTAAAAGTGATGAGGGAATGTTAACTTTGTTCACTGGAAGAAGTTTGTATCTAGGTATTCAAAGTTTCTGGTGAATCCAAACCCCAGAACAGTTTTGATCA
>NW_013674297.1:0-1888 GCF_000517525.1 Limulus polyphemus | reverse complement strand
CTATATGATTTATTAACTGTAATGGATCACTCGGCAGATATCTATATGATTTATTAACTGTAATGGATCACTCGGCAGATATCTATATGATTTATTAACTATAACGAACCACTCGGCAGATATCTATATGATTTATTAACTGTAATGGACCACTCGGCAGATATCTATATGATTTATTAACTGTAATGGACCACTCGGCAGATATCTATATGATTTATCAACAAACTATAATGAATCACTCGGCAGATATCTATATGATTTATAAACTGTAAAGAATCACTCGGCAGATAACTATATGATTTATTAACTGTAATGAATCACTCGGCAGATATCTATATGATTTATAAACTGTAATGAATCACTCGGCAGATATCTATATGATTTATTAACTGTAATGAATCATCGGCAGATATCTATATGATTTATTAACTGTAATGGACCACTCAGCAGATATCTATATGATTTATCAACAAACTATAATGAATCACTCGGCAGATATCTATATGATTTATAAACAATTGTACCTAAATCCTTTCTGACATAAAAAATCTCTTTTTTCAGATTTTCATACCATAAATAAATAATTTTACACTTATTAATATTCTAACTCGTTTACTGCACTTTGATTGAGTTATTAAAACTATCATAAGACCATTCACAATAACATCAGCTCTGTTCAACATTTTTGTATTTAGAAATTTTATTGTCTAAGAAGCTACTTACATCATTAAGTAGTTGTTTTTTTAACGAGTAAAAATGAGCCACATGAAACTGCAGTAATTTACATATTTAAAAAAGTAATTGGTACTTGGTCAGGATGGTTGTTTCAGAGAGATTGAAGTGGACAATAGACAGACAAATGGGTTTGGTACTTGGTCAGGATGGTTGTTTCAGAGAGATTGAAGTGGACAATAGACAGACAAATGGGTTTGGTACTTGGTCAGGATGGTTGTTTCAGAGAGATTGAAGTGGACAATAGACAGACAAATGGGTGAACCTTTGCTTGAGGTTTCTCAAGTTAATTTGATATGTATGTACATACATTGAAAAAATTACATTTTTTTCATTTGCCTAGCTTCATCATTACAGTTTAATAGACTATAAAAAAAAACATTTGAATAATGTTTAACAAGAGTAAAATATCAAAATAAGTTATCTAGCATATAATTTTATTAATAATTGGTGTAGTAACATGTTTCTGTTACACTGTTTTGACAACAACTTGACATCAGTATTCATGTTAGATATAATTGATGTTGGTATAGTAACACTTCCGATTTCAGACTTACATTTTTTTCTTTTTCAGATTTGAATGGTTAAAAAGTGAACTTCGTTTGCAATTTTAGATAAAAATCTTTTTATTGAAAATGTCAGCTTCTGCCATCTATATTCTGGACCTGAAAGGAAAGGTAAGGTGTAATAAAGTTATAGATACGGAAAGGTAAGGTGTAATAAAGTTATAGATACGGAAAGGTAAGGTGTAATAAAGTTGTAGATATGGAAAGGTAAGGTGTAATAAAGTTGTAGATACGGAAAGGTAAGGTGTAATAAAGTTATAGATACGGAAAGGTAAGGTGTAATAAAGTTATAGATACTAACATGACTACTGAACTTACATAACTTGATTGGACAGTACATTTTATATGGTGTGAACACCTTTTACAAGCTGATGAAACATGATTATAATTAATTGTACTTCTCATAAGACATTAGTATCAGGCATGTTATATTTTAAACACTAAATTCTTCATCTTAGGGAGTTTCTAGAATTAGAAGAATGTATAAAAATAGTATTACAACGACACTATGTTTGCCATATCCATTGCTAATGGCTTGTTTCACTCAATATACAGCTGGATTGGATCCGAAAAAACACATTTGTAGGTGA
>NW_013674296.1:14178-27881 GCF_000517525.1 Limulus polyphemus | reverse complement strand
TACTTGTGCTGGGGAGTCCCGAGGAATGATGCTCCATAGACAGTGCAATAGAACACATTCCCCTTTTTGAAAAGCAAACTGACCCTGATTTATTCAATCGAGGGGTCAGCAGGGATGTTCAAAATCCCCTTTAGCTTTACTCATGATAGTCCATCAGTGGCGGTCCAGTAGTATATTTGTGTTATAATTATGTACCACCTGAGAAGTGCATGAGGTGATCTTATGGAACACCCCATCTCAACAGAGCTTGTTGCTACCAGGAAAATAGATGACCAGGCAACACCCGCTACAGGGTGGGATCTGAATGCAAATGACAAGAGGGTCCCTGAAAAGGAAAGCACAAAAGAAATTAAGTCAATCATACATTTTTCTTTCTTTGTTTTTGTTGTAGAATAAAAAAATAAACAATAAACTAAAGATCCACTTGAACAGGTCTAAAAGAAACCAAAAGAATACACTGAAAATGTAGTAATAAAGCTGAAGAGAAACCTGCAGTAATCATGTAAGACCATCAATGTAATTTCTACCATCGAGAAAAAGCGAATAAAAAGTAATAATGAGAGCTTCTATACAGATCATGTATAGACATATGGAGAGAGTCACGAGATTAAAATCACTATGGGCGATACAGAGGTGAATAAAGACTGGAGCATACAAGGTATGACTTGTACCAATGTTTAGATGGGCAGAGAAGAGAAACTTTTGTCGGGATAAAGCTAAAGTGTAAAAAACAATTGTACAGAAACATCTTTTATATTTCAGAGAATGATCAGTGTCAACTATCTAGGAAGTATTTACACAACTCGAGCAGTCCTCCCATACATGAAAGCTCAGAGGAAAGGAAGAATTGTTTTTGTTTCATCACTAGCAGGCCTGCTAGGTCTGTATGGTTACACAGCATATTCTGCATCCAAATTTGCTTTGCAGGGATTAGCAGAAGCCCTTCAAATGGAAGTAAGATGAAGAACTTTGGCATCAGATACAGAAATTGTATTTAGAAACACGATGGAAATATCTTACAACAGAGGTTTACAGACAAACAGTAATATAATACATACATCTGTTGTAAGATATTTCCACCGTATGTATGTGTTATATTACTGTTTGTCTGTAAACCACTGTTTAAGATATTTCCATCATGTATCTGTTATATTACTGTTTGTCTATAAACCACTGTTGTAAGATATTTCCACCATGTATGTATTATATTAATGTTTGTCTGTAAACCTCCGTTGTAAGATATTTCCATCATGTATGTATTATATTACTGTTTGTCTGTAAACCTTTTTAATTTATGTAGAATAATTTATCGGTTGAATAAGTTTTGGAATTGAATTTTTACATCATTAACATAATTTATGTAGAATAATTTATCGGTTGAATAAGTTTTGGAATTGAATTTTTACAACATTAACATAATTTATGTAGAATAATTTATCGGTTGAATAAGTTTTGGAATCTGAGCTTTAATAAAATGGATACTATATACATAAAAAAAAGAATTTTGAGGCAGTTATTTCTAAAACTAGAGTCACTATTTAGTTTTATCTTATGAAGAGTTTAAAGTTTACATAGAAATGGACTTGAAAGCATTAGATATTCCCACTGTAGTTAACTGCTGACATTGATGCTTGGTTTTATTTTTGGTAGAGTCTAAAGTTTACACAGACTTGAAACCATTTGATTTTATTGTTGTAGTTAACCACTGACACTGATGCTTGGTTTTATTCATGGTAGAGTCTAAAGTTTACACAGACTCGAAACCATTAGATTTTATTGTTGTAGTTAACCACTGACATTATTGCTTGGTTTTATTTTTGGTAGAGTCTAAAGTTTACACAGACTTGAAAGCATTAGATTTTGCTGCTGTAGTTAACCACTGACATTGATGCTTGGTTTTATTTTTGGTAGAGTCTAAAGTTTACACAAACTTGAAAGGACTTGGTCTTTAAGAATTAATGTTTCTTTTAAAGCTAAAATACAATGATATACAAGCTTTATGTTTCGAGTATAACCTTATAGATTAGACACAAAGTACAAGTGTAACATAAAATTAGGACTGATATTTTTATCATTCATCAAGAAATAAAAGAAATCCTATTTTCAAATTATAGCAATAATTAAAAAAAACTATAAATTCCTCATCCTAGATATAGAAGTGGTCCAACTGTTTTAAACAGACCTGAAAATCTTCAAGTGGTGTCTCTTCAAAACGATAACTAACAGATGTACCTGCACAGTTGACAAGCATGAAAATAGGACCTGCCTTTTCTTGGGCCTCGAGTCAAAACAGAATAATATAAAAAATTACAATCCAGAGAAGTGATAAAGCATCACCAAAAAATACACAACATAACACTTGTTAGCACTTATAAAAGATACAAAACCTAACAATGATGTTTTTATAGCTACTCTACAGTGAACAGACTGCTATAACTGTAGTTCATGTATTAGAACAGCTGTTACTAATGTTTTTATGGTTAATCTACAGTGAACAGACTGCTATAACTGTAGTTCATGTATTAGAACAGCTGTTACTAATGTTTTTATGGTTAATCTACAGTGAACAGACTGCTATAAGTGTAGTTCATGTATTAGAACAGTGAACAAACTGCTATGAACTATTTCATGCCCATTTGAAACTATGTTTAACTTCAATATTAACATATAAATTGTTATTTTTCATTTCACATTTAGTGGTAATTTTTGTTCCATTTGTTGATTATATTCTAATATATGAAATTAGTGCTGGTTTTATCTTTGTCTTACCATATTTACAGCATCTTCTATGGCATTGTAATTCTTAGTGACATCTACGGAAAATATCTGTATTTTCTGTAAAAAGAAAAATATTTCTCATGTGTGACAGCATAATATTTATATACACTATCTACAGTCTTTAGAATAATCTTCCACTTTTCAAATAAATTTTAACACTACAAGTATATCATTCACATGTTAACAGACCTTGTGTTCTGATAATTTTATGCGTGTTCTCTTTTTTTTTTCAGGCCAATTAACTGGAAATATGTCATACTCTCTCCATTGAAAAAGCTAGTAGGATATAATCAATAGCACTACAGAGATATCTATAGGATATAAATAGTCTCAATAACATTCATAGGGATAATGACTACAAAACAAAATCAAATCAAACCTGTCTCTTGGATAAAAAAAAAGGCAACAAATGCTTGTAAATCTGAATCTTAACAAAGTCTTGCAAGTTTATTCATTGGATCTTGGAGAATTAAGTACTTAAAAGAGAATTACAATTAATTTTACTACTACATAAAATGTAATCATGCTATAAAAGTAATTTTATGGACATAAAACATACAGACCATTTGTTTACTATCAGGGGAAAGTCACTAAAAAACGAGAAATCTATTGATTGACAAGAAAAACTTAAAAATGGTAATTATTTTTCTCAACAAGTACTCTAAATGCTCTATCCAGTTTCTAGCTTCAAATTTCCAACACACTTGTTTGTCTGGTTCTCGAACAAATCTTAGTAGTTCTTCTTGAGCTGCTTCCAAACGTTCCTAAGCGGAATAAAAAGTTGTACGTTGAGAAGTGAATTCATGACACATCTACATGGTACCATTTCTGTATTTTGAAAACTAATGAAACAGAATTAAAAAACAGGTTAGTTATCAGTAATACCACATAATTCAGCTTAAAAGGGCTAACCAAGAAACATTCTTCAATACGTATTTAAACATAATTCATGAAACATCTTTCAGCAGCAGCTTTAATAAGTTTTATGTTATTATGTGGTTTAACTCATCAATTCTTTTATTTTAAACATGCTTATGTCAGAAACCCCCACAAGAGATATTCTGATAAAAATATCCCGTATTTCAGTCAACTTCAACCTGTAATTTTTCAAACTTAGCCATTATTTTAAAGGCTGGCATAATCATGCACTCCTGGGAGGCCTGTATTAAACCATAAATTTTTAAAAGATTGATATTATAATTTATTAAGTTCTACAGAACCAGATATGGGTATATATTTAAAACGTAGTTGTTTCCTACCTTGTAACTGAGACTATCACTGGCCTCAATGAGTGTCTGATTTAGTACACACGCATCAGAGCTACAACTAAGAATTGAATTTTACATTTTAAATAAAGAGCAAAATATTATCTTTCTTTAAGTCTAGATTTTTTTTTACAAGGTGAAACATTAAGAGCTATAAAACTGCTCAAAGAGCCTTTAATAGCCAATAACAGCCTGTTTTTTTCAAAGGTTAAACTTTTAAAAACATTTCGATGTACACTGGGAAGCGTGTACATATTGAACACAACACATGGAGAATTGAAGCTGTAATCAAAGTTTGATTATTATCTTAAACGTTGTGTGTTCTTAGTTTATCCTCAAAAGTTGTGTATGCTTTATTAAACACAATAGAAGAAACTAGTTTGAAAATGATCAAGCAATGCTTTGGTACTTATCTACAGTTACATGAATGACCATGAACAGCTACTGACCTCATTTCTTGCAAGCAACGTTACGCTTGCTCCTCTAAAAACAGCATCAACAGCTACAGCTTTCCCTATTCCGCTAGATCCTCCCGTTATCTGAAATTAGTTCCCAACAAGAAATGTTTAACATAAGAAAATGCACTGCATCAAAATGGAATAATTTATGTGGTAAACGTGAGTCGTGGCACCAGTCGTTCCATGGGGGCCCCCAAGTGAAACTTCATTCCGTGGTCCCTATTCTTAACAATAACACTACACTATGATACTAAGACTTCTAAACAGGGCAACAACCACTACGAACTGATAGTTGAAAGAAATGCATTTTAAAAAGTAATCACAAAAACAGACTTGCAGTGGCAGATGGCTTTTAATTATAATAAAGGTAAGGTGTGAGATAATGCTTGTGGGTTATCATAATTTGAATTATAAGTATAATTTAGATGGGAATAACCTAAGTAGTACTATGAAAGAAAGGGATCTTGGTGTAATAGTTGATCAGTCTCTTACGCCATCCAAGCAGTGTGCTGTTGCTAGTGGCAGGCCAAGTAGGAATTTAGTTTGTATGTACAGAAATATTGAATCAAAGTCTAGAGAGGTTATAATTTCATTGTATAAGTTACTGGTTTGGACACATTAGGAGTATTGTGTTCAGTCTTGGGCTCCTTACCTTAGGGAAAACATTGAACTGTTGGAAAGGGTTCAGAGAAGGGTTACAAGAATGGAAAGGGTGTCATACAAAGATAAAAATCTCTGAAATTGTTTTCCCTTGGAAAAAAAAAAGAGTTAGAGGAAGTCTGATTGTGGTATTTAAGATTGTTAAAGGAACTAACAGTGTTTTTGCATCATATTTCTTTGTATTTAAGAGTCAGAATGGTAAGACTAGGGGACACAAACATAAATTTTGTTGGGTTTGGAGTCACCTTCAGCTAAGGCAGTTTTATTTCTCTAAGAGAGTGGTTGGTTTTTTAAAAAAGTTTCTTTCAAATTGGGATTGTTAGTTGAAATTTTATTATAGTTGTGAATAAATAAATTATACAAGCAAAATCTATGTTGTTAGAACAGTATTAACATGAAAAAATATACAAGTACAAAAATCTATGTTGTTAGAACAGTATTAACATTTAAAAATACACATGTACAAATATTTATGTTGTTAGAACTGGATTAACATTTAAAAATACACATGTACAAAAATCTATGTTGTTAGAACAGTATTAACATTTAAAAATACACATGTACAAAAATCTATGTTGTTAGAACTGGATTAACATTAAAAAATATATCTGTACAAAAAACTGAATTTAATTATAAATACACACACATCTGTAATGTTTATCTTGTACAACAAAAATAATATGCATGAGGGGGGCCCCATATCATTCACTATTCCAGTGCCCTGAAGTGTCTTAATCTGCCACTGCCTAAAATTGCCAGTGAATAAGTTTTAAGTTTAATTTTTAGGTAATGCTACTGATAAAAAATAGAACTATTTGGAATTCAAAATAAGCCAGCAGCAGTAGTAACAAAATGTTTTGAATAATATTATAATAACCTTCCATACAACAGGACTTGTAGTCATAACTGATTTTCATAAGACTTGAAATGTTTAAACAAGTTTTTTTTCTATCTAACCAATATAGTTTAAAACCATGAATTATCATAATACATATTTTAACAGGTATCTAGAATTTAACTCAAAGTAGAGAAAAACTATTTTAGTTTTAGGTTATGAAATTTAAATATTTTATCTCTATAAACAACCCAGCTAATGCATGACATTTCTACAACGTTGCTAAATAGTTGGTAAAATTGGCAATATATATATTAATGGATTTTACTAATGCACAACTATTCAGCAATGTTGTAGAAATGCCATGTGTTAGCTGGGAATATTATAAAAATCAGACTATATAGCCAGCACATTTTATTTGTTGCATCAGTAGAAGTTGTACAACTGAATTACAAAATGCTCTTTATATATGAATATTACAGTATTAATATCTGTCTTATTAATTTAACAGTTTCACAAAAGAACTGAAGTATTGATTTATAATGAAGAGTAATGATTATTTCTTCAAATATTAAATATAGCAATAAAAGTAACCTTTCTCTACAACTTTTAAAGGTTAAAACAAACCATTCTAGGACTTGCCTAGAATTCTGTTACAAAACAAAACAAAGAGCCTTTTAAATTAATTTTTTGTTTTTTAATTTTATAGAAAAGGTTCAATGTTTAGAAGTATAATATTTTGTTTTTAGTCACGTCTGAAGACAAACGTATAAATTTGGTTATCGGTATCATCATTTTACTAATACTATCACCTAATTGTGAAACTATAAGGAACAAATAAAAAATTATATATATTATCACGTATATTAAAAAATAGTCAAAATAAAATATTTTTCTGCATTTAGCCTAATGTTTAAAATTACAACAGCAACTAACAACAACGTCATGACAACCGCATTACTCCGTAACAAGTTCTGCTATTCCTAACTCAACGTTTGCTCGTGTTGGTAACTCACTAACTGGTACCGTAGTAATAGTACTAATACTAGTACCAATAGCATACGACTACGAGTAAAGCTGCACGGTTGGTACGAGTATGAGAATCAGGCGATTTAGGTAAAATCCTTCAGAACTAAACTACGAACTAACTAGTGATATTTGTAATTCATACCATAACATGAGCTCCCGACAAAGATACTTTATGCTGTAAGTAACTTTTAAGTAAAAAAGCTAGAACTCCAAACAAAAGAATAAGTAGTAACAACCACATCCCCTCTACTATATCTGAATACAACTAGGCCTACTACTTCTAGCGTCATGTAGAGCAGCTATAACACCCTGTTCAAATTATTATTTTTCTGCACCACAACGTCGCTAGAGAGCGTTTTGAAATTTTGCTTCTAAAATACGACGAATATACAATAGATTCACATTTCTTTATTTCAGGCTTGCATTCGGAGGTGTGCTAATTTTTTCTTATTCATATTATAAATAAATCAATGATTGCCTCTTCAGTATATCTTTTCAATATCTAAATAGTTCAATACGATAAAACCATAAAAATAATTAACTAAATTTAAACAACACAATAAGTATGAAGTAGGGCCGAGCGCCTCCAGTGATTAGCCTTCCGGACTGTGGTATCGGAGGTTTTTGATTTACGTTCTGTTGCCAACAAGAGAGAATCCTCAAAAGTAGCGGCACTTGAAATTTAATCTATGAGACTTTTTTTTTCCCCTTTATTTTTAGCTACATTTTTGTGCGCCAGCAATATCAATCGTGGAGCGCGCGTATACCCGATTCAATTTTATTACTCATGAGGATCTCTACTAGCCTACCCTCAAACCGAAATTATTTTAAGTAGGATTAAAGTAAATTAATCTACGAGATCTTGGGAATGGTTAAATACATCAATCGAAAGGATTTGACCTCTTGAGTCCAAAACTGTAATTAGATCTCAAATAGGTCAAGGGATGACGGAGCTGTAAACTAACAGTTGGTACTTGAAAAAACAACCAACTCAAAAACATTCTATAAGCCGCTATGCCGCGGCAAAAAAATTTCGCTTCGCACACTTTAGGAGTGTGAAACAAAGAAGTCACACGACCGGGGATTGCTTAATGGCTTAGTATAAATATATAAATTTTGCAGACGGGTTGAATGGGTAATGAAGAAAAATTTATTATAGTAACACATGTTCAACGTTTAGACAAGTTTTTGTCATCATCACATACAAGTAGTTTACCAAGACACATGAATATAAAGTATGATAACAAAACTCTGTACACCTGTTACTTTGTAATAAAATTCTCTTCGATACCCATTCAAACCGTCTCAAAATGTTATTAATCTCAAAGTGAGTTTTTGTCATGACATTAGCATAGGTATCTTGGCGTCCCAGGATTCTGGTTTAGAATAGGGCTGTATTGTCCAATTAAGATGGACTCTTTCATTTTAAACTTGATGTTTGATTTTTAGTTTAAAATTCGATTGTTTTACAGATATAGATAATTTGGCATTATTGTGGTCTAACTGGTGACCTATACAGTGAAATTATAGCTCTTTATATTTGTATAAATACAACTTAAAATCCTATTTGGCCTAACACGAGCAATAGTATACTTCTTGGATGGTTTAAAAGATTGATTAACCAGAAAACCAAGATCCTTTAATCCCATAACACTGTTAAAGTTAGTCCCATCAAAATTATGCGTATAACCCAAAATAGCAAACCTATGGCCCACATTTACAGGACCACCATAATACAAATGTAATGCTTGAACTACTAATTTGAACTTTTTCAGTTTAATGATAATTGCCACTATAATGCAAATTTAATTTCGTTAACCAAGTTGCAAATGGTAATTAGTAGGCCTACTTATTTATGTGCTTTAATGTAAATCAATGCCAAATTTTGGGTCCACTTTCAAGGAATAAATGTAAAAGTGTTTTTACGAAATATCACTATTCCCATAGGGGTTGCGTGAAAAGTTACCTTTGTGCAAACCTCGGGGGGCCAGAACAATTCACTTGGCACCATTTAGAAGTCGGTGCAACCAGCGGTTTGGGAGGAGTTACGAGACACACACACATTGAATACTTTTATATACAGATTATGATAATTCACATGCATTACTTTGCATTTATTATAATCACTAATCACCTGGAATTTATTTGCCCAATTTATAAACCTACGTAAGTCTTTTTGTAAAGCAGCAGCAGCATCCTCACAGCCAGTAATACCTAAGACCTTAACATCATCAGCAAATTTTAATAATTTATTGACCAGTCCTTCATCTCTGTCGTTAATGTAAATCAAAATGAACAAAGATCCTAACACTGAGCTCTGAGGTAGCCCACTGGTGACATTAATCCAGTTTCTGAGTTCCATTTACAACAACCCTCCGATTCCTGCCGTCTAGTCAATTTTATCCAAGCCAAACTGTCCCCCCCCCACAACTATACATCTTTTTGTTTTTAAATGAGCCTTTTATGTGATACCTCGTTAAATGCTTTCTGAAAATCCAGATAAATTACATCCACACCCTTAACCTCATAAACAGTTATATTTTCAAAGAATCTCAAAAGATTAGTAAGACAAGATCCTCCCTTTACCCATTGACTGTTGATTTCTCGTCGAGGGTATGGTCCACCTCCAGCAGTTGAATGAGTGTGTGCGGTACATGGTGTACAGTTTGTAAACATTCTGCATTTGGTTAGAGCAGCCACAGTCAACGGGTTACAGAAACCATGTTGACTGTCAAACAAAACTCTGAACTTCAAGAATAAGTTACTGTATTACATCCACATTTAATTTCAGTTATACAAACCTGTTCCAAGAAACATTTTTCACATGGAAGTAAAAAACTTTTATTTTTGAAGGTAATAGCTTTAAACAAAATTTTTTTCTTCTAATTAAAGCATTCCTCTCGTTGTCTGATATTTAAGATGTGATAAAATATGCAACATCATTAATATGTTTAATTAATTCAAAACATTCATTTAACCGGGCATAAAATAAGGTAGCTTGTAGTATTTAACATCTTCTGTGATAGCAGTGTGGCCTAGTGGTTAACATGCTGGTCTACATATTCAACTTCAGTTGTAATAAGCTGTTTAATACACACTGCACTTTCAGTTGTGGAAACACCATAACTTTTACCGTCAATCAGTGAAGAATGCATTTAACTGGCTGTCTTCTCTCTTGTCAGCAATTCTAAATTATGGATGGCTTTGCCAGAGTTGTGGTAGGGGGGGTTCTCTGAACTGGACATTTAGCCCACTTGTTACATTGTTAAAGATACCAATACCAATTACCTCTATGCAGCCTTGGTTACACTGTTTTATAGGAATATCATACACATGTTAATAACAATTTCAAACAGTGGAACTAGTAACAAAATCTAAAACTAATAATACAAACATATCAACTTTTTAATACACGATATGCAGCACTGCACGAGTTAATACAGGTTACTAATCTTACGTAAACATCTTTAAAATTCACTGAAAATATAGTATTGTCAGACAAAGACACAGTAGCACTAGAGGCTGAAGCTGTTACCATCATTTTCAATTGGTAGTACATAGCAATATTAATAATTCCTTAATGATAACCTGTATCATGGTAAAAGTTAAAAACCTAATATCCATCTGAATATAAGAAGTTAAAAGTTCAATTTCTGGTACTTGAAATACCTGATCCTCAGTGTATTCTAGGAAATTGTAGGTCATAAAATTCACGCCCTTATTTCATGGTTAATGGTGATCCTTTTTGCAGCAACTTTAAAAAGCTATGGTGGAAAAATTTTCTAAGGTTGAAACTGTTAGATAATATTTTGTGAATACTTAGCAGTAGCTTAGTAGGATGAAATATTTACTTGAAAAATATTTTGTAATTTTTTTTTTCACTAAAAACAAAGAAAGTTTTCTTACTTAATATTCTAAACTCTGTATATAATTACTTACTAGAACTTGTATTTCTTAAAGCCACTAGATTGATCAATTAACTTGCACAGCTGGAAAAGAAATGTAAATATTACCATTCCCTGACAGTTGCACCACCTGACCATAAGGTCTGTCTCCTGATTCCCTAAATTCAGATGTAATCCTCTCAATTTCAGTTTTTCTAGTAATTTTGGTCTATTTTGTTTACTTGAATACTGAAATCAAATTTTTATTGTTAAAATGCTTTGTTTATTTGCATGCCATAACTATTAAATCTTATGCAAGTGCCTTGACTTGCTAGCAGACTACACTGGAGAACAAAAGATAAAAATGGATAAACATTTGATAGGACAACTGTAGTGTGATTAGGGTGAAAATGATGGAGAGGAAGTGGTAGTCAGAAGACACAGGGAAGTGTTCCCTCGATGTGATTAGGGTGAAAATGATGGAGAAGAAGTGGCAGTCAGAAGACACAGGGAAGTGTTCCCTCGATGTGATTAGGGTGAAAATGATGGAGAAGAAGTGGCAGTCAGAAGACACAGGGAAGTGTTCCCTCGATGTGATTAGGGTGAAAATGATGGAGAAGAAGTGGCAGTCAGAAGACACAGGGAAGTGTTCCCTCGATGTGCATTTTCACCCTAATGTCTTCTGACTGCCACTTCTTCTCCATCATTTTCACCCTAATCACATCGAGGGAACACTTCCCTGTGTCTTCTGACTGCCACTTCTTCTCCATACAGGGAAGTGTTCCCTCGATGTGATTAGGGTGAAAATGATGGAGAAGAAGTGGCAGTCAGAAGACACAGGGAAGTGTTCCCTCGAACACTGTTGCAGATTTGCCAGTATTCTTACAGCTGACTATAAATAGGAAAGTGTTTTATGTTCAGAATGTACAATTACTTTTGTTAGTGTTGTTCATAGCACCACGATCGTTGACAGGAATATGAAAAACAATTTCTCATATCACAGAAAAACAAACTTTTTTCTCCTTAGTCAAATAAACAGAAATGTAAGGAATGAGCAGTTTTTACTAAATATTACAAACCCACCAAATCACTGCCCCCAGCCTAAAATGTTCTGAACCCCCCCAAATAGTTTCTCACGATCTGCTGCTGTCACTATTTTACAAACAGCTGAATCATCTAAAAATACAAGAAATTATAATCATAAAAACTATTTGAGAATTGTGTATTCATTGAGTTTAAAGTTACAATAGCATGTAATCTAGAGTACTTAGAGCCACCAGAAGCTTACTCAAGTTTCACCCATTATAAAAAAAAAGAAGTTTATTTCCCCAAGTTAAAAATGTTTCGTAAGAAAAATAAAACACTAGACTTCTTTTAAGTTGTACTTTATTTCTGGAAGTCAGTGAAAAGTTGATGAAAACATATACCTTACGAGGCAAAATAATCATTAAGAGAGACAATTTTATTAGACTTTGCTCACTTATCAATCTCAGTACACCGACAAAATGTTTTTTTTTCTTCACCAATACTACACATATCAAGCGTTCTCCTCCATTTCCTGGTCCGAATTTTCTTTCACAACTTCCATCAATCGTTGTTCCATTTTGGCTTTTGAAGCTGGAAGATACAAAAATAAATAGATCCTGAGAACCATTTCAATTACATATAACAAAGGTCTCGCATCTTTTTAAAATTACTTTTCAGTTTTTTTTATGGAAGAAAAATATTTGAAATATTTTAAAGCTAATAATATACAGTAGCTGAAACATCTGCATAATTATTTAACTAATTAAAAGTTTTTGCAAATTAAATTAAATATCAAGTTTCATTATACACTGATTTTATACTTTGATAACTTTGTAAGTAAACATCTGTAGAATAAAACATAACTAATTTAAATTTCTTATCTGCTATACTAAATTGTTAACTCAAATTCACCAATGAAAACAACATTCAACTACCTGCTGGGGATTTGATGAGACTTAGGTCCCTTCGAACTTCCTTGAGATCCTTTTCTTTTTCCAGCTGCTTGCCCTTTTTAAGTCTTGAGAAAACAGAAAGAGATCAAAATTATCACGAACAAGAGGAAAGAGAAACGAATCAATGTTATCATAACAAAGCAGAGACCATTATTAAAGATAGTGGACAAAAAAAATCTGAATTTTCTTTGTTAGAATAAAAATGAAGAATGGTTATAGCACGAAGTTTATCATATACTTAGTCACAATAAAAATACAATTTATTATTTTCACTTCTTATACACGAGAGGCTATTTCTTTCAGGTTGTTATAAATTACACACATATATATACTAATGGAGCATAACGTATTTAGACATAAAAAAATCTTCATAAAATAAATGCTTTGAAACACCTAAAAAAGAATTCAGAAAACAACTAAATTTTATTTTTATCCCAATGAAAACATCTAAATTTTTTTGTTATAATAAATTCATACAAAGGAAAATCAGTTCCATTCTTTATTAGAGGTTAATTTTGATCAAATTCTACAACAAAACTTACTTTATGTGTATAATTTTGGGGGCAGTACCCAGTGTTATGGATAATGCTTTGACTTTGTAATCAAACGACCGCAGGTTTGAAACTTGATCATTCCTTGTTGTGTCACCGCACAAGACACTTCAATCTACTGATTTGTTAACTAGATACCAGCTAATAGGTGGGGATTAATTGAACGAGACACTTCAATCTACTGAGTTGTAAACTAGATACCAGCTAAACAAGACAAGCTAAACTGAACAAGACCCTTCAATCTACTGATACCAGCTAATAGGT
>NW_013674296.1:4028-13178 GCF_000517525.1 Limulus polyphemus | reverse complement strand
TTCAATCTACAGAGTTGTTAACTAGATACCAGCTAATAGGTGGGGATTAATTGAACGAGACACTTCAATCTACTGAGTTGTAAACTAGATACCAGCTAAACAAGACAAGCTAAACTGAACAAGACACTTCAATCTACTGATTTGTTAACTAGATACCAGCTAATAGGTGGGGATTAATTGAACGAGACACTTCAATCTATTGAGTTGTAAACTAGATACCAGCTAAACAAGACAAGCTAAACTGAACAAGACCCTTCAAACATGGAGCTAGAAATAGTGTATATATTTCCGAGGATTTTTCCATATCAGTAGAAACAATGTGTTTAAAAACTGCTAATTTTATAAAGGCAGTCTTTATTGAAGACCTTATTATAATACTAAGTTTCTTTAAATCATGTACAGTTAAAGTTGGAAAAAGTTAATATGTCTATGCCAGTGCTTAACTCCAGTTTCGTGATAGGAGCAGACGAGAACAATGAAACATTTTACCTGGATATGATGCCAGCCCATTGTAGGTTAACCCCCACCTATTAGTAGTATCTAGTTTACAGCTCAGTAGATTGAAGTGTCTTGTTCAGTTAACCTCCACCTATTAGTGGTATCTAGTTTACAGCTCAGTAGATTTGAAGGGTCTTGTTCAGTTTAGCTGGTATCTAGTTTACAACTCAGTAGATTTTCAAGTGTCATGTTGTTAAGATTTTATGCTTATTTCTATACCAGTTTTCAACTTCATGTTGTGAAGATTTCATAATATATTTCTATACCAGTATTTCAACTTCATGTTGTGAAGATTTCATGCTTATGTCCATACCAGTTTTCAAATTTAATGTTGTGAAGATTTCATGCTTATATCTATACCAATTTTCAAGTTTCTATGATTATTCAAATTAGTATTTGATGTAGTTGTAAAATTTTGTAATAAATTAACATTGCAAAGCATACGTCGAAGTACGGAAGGTTTTAAATGTTGTGAAAATTTCATGTTTATTTCTATATCAAGTAATACCTTTAATTCAGAACTTATACAATTTGTGTAAGGAAGCACGTGACACTAGGACTACTTGTTTTTATAAGACACAACGATTTGTAACATAAAATATTTTAATACATACTACATGTTTGGACAGAAAAAGATGGCCTGATGCATTAAATTGTTTCATTATGCTTACAAATCATTGTGTCTTATACATAAAAGTTTGTTATGAAATTTTTTGTGAATAGATATAATTGTTTCCTGTTTACTCGTTCACTTAAATATTTGAATATTACATAATCTTTGGCTGACCACGAAGCGCTGGCAACCATTACTGTGACTTTGCTTAATGATGTTTTAAAGAGGCTGAACATACTAGACTATGTACTAAACACCTATGATCATTAACATTTTTCACCTTTGCCCTATGGCATTTAGTTCATACATGCTTAATAAAAATACAAAAAGCTTGGGTAAATGTATGAATTGTACTTATGAATAACTACCTTAATAACTACACACTTCACACATAGCATATGTGAAAACAGTTTTGTCATCATTTCCTTTATTCAAGTACTGGTGGAATGGAAAACATATCATTGTTTTCTTGTTTACTTTTTAAAATAAAAATAATGTATATAACGTGAATGTTTTTTTTTCTAACTTAGAGATATAAAAATATTTGTAAAAACAAATTGTTTATCTAGGAGTGATAAAATCAGTTTGTCATATACTCCAACAGTGTACAGCAAACTTTAATTGAAGAGAGAAAAAAAATAAACTTACCTATTCAAAATAAAGTGTGATTGTCTCCTCTGTTTAATTTTTTCAACCTTTTGCATAGCACTCACTACATTGATGAAACAAAAGAACTTGTAAATTCACTCTTTGACTCATCAAGTGGTGCTTCATATAATTTCAATCTAACAATCTATTACAGATATGTAAAACAAAGTTAGTTAAAACTCTTGGTTAGAATAAACCATAACAATATACATTCAAACTATAAACACTTCATTTCAATTTGTAAACCCTTATGGTGCTCAAAATGATTTATTACTGCATTTGAAATCACCAAGTGCAAAAGTACTCAGCCGTCTACACAAAAATGATGTGATAATAAAAAAACTTAAACCCATATCTTATACACAACTAGTGCCTTCTGGTGAAAACTAAAGCAACTAAAAATAATGTATAAGGTAATGATACATGGATCAATACTTTTGGCAGTTCAAATGTCAACCAGTTCCTTTGAAAATGAGTCATTTAATAAGCTGTTTTATATTAAGTTTACAACGTGTATAACTTTTGATGAATTCTTAGACACACAGTGCAGGACCAATTTTAAGCCAATACTAAACCTGTTAAACGTTTCAACTTTAGATACCAGTTTGATATCTAAACTGCCAAAAAATGGTCACGGTAGAAAAAAATTCCCATTTCTGAGCATTAATCTTTACACATTTGCAAACACAGTTTTTTTTGGAAAACTGAGAGATGATTGACTTTGAAAGTGCACTATCAAAAACAATCTTTGCTTCATGAAAACTTTGTTCTTTAGCTATATGACATACAGTTTTATGAAGGACAAGATATACAAAAGAGTTTCATCTTAGATTCATAAGAGAGACTGTACGGCACAATATTACCGTGTTAACCAATTTATGCATCAAAATGGTGCAAGGAAATTTAATGATTTTGTGTATTATTATTACATTCAGTTAGTGTTAATTTGTTTTCAAGGCTATAAACCATTAATTGTATACTTTGAAAACTTTAAAGATATCTAGTATTTCAAGAATAGATCAAATGGTTATAATAATTTAAATATTTTTTAGATATGAATACTTTCTTTGAACTCAATGTGAAAAGTTTTCAATACAAACACTTATCATGACATTATATTAAGTAGAAAATAACAGAGATTTATCAATCTTGGCTGGACTTTCCCAACTCCAACAACGAAAGTCCTAAAATAAATAGGTAATTCCTCCATTTTTCATTTCCCTCATATCAGTATCACACACTTTTCTATCATCATCAGACAGAAAATTTAACACCCATGATGTCAATGAGACCCCTATTAATATAGTAAACTTAGACCTCTAGAAAACTGAATTGAGGAAAATAAGTTATATTAATGAAACTCCACTGTCAAAAATATTCCCAAGGTAGCTCTGCATATTAAAAAGAAACTTTAATGATTAGAAAAAGTTATAAATTTTCAGGACTATACAAGCTAAAACAGCATAGAAATTATAATGAATTATTTGAAACATCATACAACAGTTTTAGTTTTCATATCTTAGTTGCTTAATATTTCCCTAATAAATTTTATATTTCTGCAACAGCTTAATGAAATATTAGTAAAATTAAGTTAATTCTGATTCAACTGTGTGCTACTGCAGCAAAAGTCCGTTTGTTCAGTATTATTGAAATGGAAAAACCATAACAATATAATGATAAATTCAAAGTGCCTTTGATATGAATTGAAAGTAAACCTTAACTTAAAAAACTAAATACAACATTCAAGATTTAATTACAAAGGGAATAACCTGTCACTGGATTTCTTCAATGCAATTTATGTTGATATAGTATTAACAAAAAAGGCTTAACTCATGAACTTCCCAAAATAAAAATACATATACCACCAATAAACACAGAGGTGAAGTTGTCTTTTACTAGGGATGTATGTATTAAGGTTGTGATTAGCTACATAGATACTTTAAATGTAATGATACAATGCTCTTATCATATACACACACACACACATACAAATTTTTCTATTAACCTGTATTTTGCCACAGCTGTCGATCATATTTCACTGGAACATGCCTTCTTTTCTCAAATTCAAAGGTAGGATCAACAGTTAATTCCTTTCCAGCTCCTTTTCTGAATGCTTTGGTCCATCTAGTCTTCCTGGGATTACGTTTCCTTTTGAAAAGTTTGTGACATTTGGAGCGACAAAATCTGAAAGCCTTGGGTTAAAATATAATTTTACAAAGTGATAAAAATTTGTTTAAAACTTATCATTACACCCTTTCTAAAAAAAAAAAGTAAGTGAAATACTTTTACAACAGCAAACATGCCAAACAATAACTACTTTAAACAATCACTCAAGCTTGATTCTTAACTGAAATGAACAATCATTACAACAAAATTAGGAATAACATATCTCTGAAAAATACCTACTTATACCAATCATTCACATAACTTTGATGTTGTCCCTCAAACGTTATGTTAAAGTTATCCATGCAAATATTGCTTAATTAATTAATGATAATCTTGTGAGAAATTGCAGCACTTCTGTAAGATTAGTAAACAGCTGAGCAATGGATCTGTGAGAAATTAAATTTCTTATTCCATATCTTCAGTGGAAAAACTTGGGTTGGGACGCAGGCAGTTACATAGGAAAATAGACTACAAAAACCAATTTTATCATCATAGAAAAAAAAAAGTTAAAGGTTTTGAATTATTTTAACTATGGCTTTAATATTTGCTAGAAATTAAAACAGAAAAAAGTGGCTCAGATTGCAAGAAAGATACACACATAAAGAGAAAAATATACTTCAAAGGATTTTTTAAAATCTTGAAGTTTGACAGCTGGATCCATAATTCAGTTAACATAAAAATGACCATTATCCCAACATTTCAATATTAATCACGTTGTAATTATCCGATAAAGAATTTTTGTACTTTGTTCTTTCTACAGTGAAATAAATATGCTTTTAGTCTTTTCCATGGTTTGTTCGAGATAATTTGGCCACTCTCCCCGTTTCAAAAAAATATTTGCCTGAATTCATTCATGTATTACAATCAGTGCTCATTAGATGGCATTGAAACTGCAGTTTGTACTGATTTCTATCAGATTTATTCTGAATTCATATTCTTTACTTCAGTTTCATTGCAATATTATATATCATGTATAAATCCAGGTACATAAAATTCATCCACTAAGTACATTTTGTTCAGAAATATAACAACAGATCATAAGGAAAAATTTTGTTTCATTAATATAGAAGTATAGGCTATTAAAAAGTGAAAACAATCCTAACTTTTGAGTTAGTTTCCAAATAAAGCCTGATGCAAAAGGGGTTAAACTAGTTTGTAATTAAGAGAAAAATCTTTCCTTTTGTTTTTAGCAAAATATTTTAACTTCTAATGAAACATATGAAAAAAGTGCGTGTGTTTGAATGATATGATTTTTTAATCACTTTAAAAATTTCTGAGAAAATTCTCATTTATTTCAATTCTATATGCAATTTTAGTGGAAAATCTAATAATACACTAAACTATTTCTGGGCTAGAATCATTTCAGAAAATAAGTTTACGTCAATTAAAAATACTATATTTACTAATCATTTTAGTATGAGTTTATGTTAATTAAAAATATATATTTACTAATAATTTTAGTTCAACTTTATGTTAATTAAAAAATATATATTTACTAATAATTTTAGTGTGTACACGAGTTTACGTTAATTAAAAAAAATACTAATTTACTATTGTGTTTATTTAACATAAAATATATCCAGAAAAATATGGTACTATTTTAAAGTTGATCTGCTTACAGTCAAGGATGATTTAACAATATTCATTCGTCTACAGTTGTATTTGAAAAAGTTGATAAATTCAGAGTAAATTCATGTTCATGGCCTTACTCATCCTATGCTCTATTAGTCTCACATTCAATGTCAACTGATTACCCTATTAGTTAAAGCAATTACTAAATGATTAACCACAGAGATTATACCAATATCAGGGATGCTAAGTTTTAGTAATCTATCTGAGTGAAAATTTTGAAAATGTAAAATATCAGCATGCAGTAAAGTGTATGCTTGCTAAGAAAATCATATATTCTGTGAAACAGAGTGTTGCAATTAATGCATTTCCCAGATCAGTGTAATGCTGAATTTAACCAGGATACAAATGAATTATAAAAATGGTCACATGAGAATAGGCTCAAATGCACGAGTGTTGGTTGCACAGAAATATGAAAATAATTTCATTTTTCAATGCTATGACTTAACCTAAAATTTTTCCCCTATATAATTTATGTTGATGTTGAAATATTATAAGAACTGGTGTGGAGTAAGATAAGCAGGAGTAAAATAAACGTCCTGTTAGTCACATTTATTAAAGAAAAGCATTGCTAGGAAAAAAAAGATAAACAAAATATATTAATTCAGTTGACACTTTTACATATTTTATCGAACAAGTTCGTGCTTTTTTGCCGACCCACCTTTACTTAAAAACGTTCGATAATGTTTAATTACGACATTGTGAACAATCCCTTTAAGAAATGTCCATTAAAAATAAAACTTTCTTATGAATATAAGAATGGATCTTCTACTAAGCAATACTAGAGTGGCACTAGTGATAGTTGGAACGCAACTCCGTCACCGAATCTATAGACAACGTTGATTCATTAACTTACACCTAGCTCAAGATACTTTGACTTCCTTGATACATACCTTACAATCATTCCTCACGAACATAATCCCATGTCCCGGATATACAGGTGACGAGCAGAAATAACATTTTTCTACCCTCATTTTTTCTGTACAGTTTTTACAGTAATTGAAGAAACCAAATCGACATTAACCACTCCAGCATGAGGAAAGTAAAGAAAGATCTTAGCGACCTCTGCCGTGACGTAAGTTAAATAAAGATTAATTATAAACAAAATTACGACATTTATGATGTACAACATTGTTTTTGACAAAAAGGAGACATGGATAAACGTTTCGGAATTCTATCAGATTCCATCTTCAGTATCTAAAGCAGAATAAAATGAATTTACATAAGTCCTTATACATTGTCAAATATGTTCGTCTTACTAATTTTACCTTTTTTTTCGTTGTGTTTTCTTGCTGTAGTTTCTCCCCATGATTACTGTTTAGTGTTTTATTTGTTTAATTATCGTTATATTTAGCAACTGTACTTTGACAATGTTTAAAGACTTGTGTAAATTAATTTTATTCTGCTTTACATACTGAAGATGGAATCTTATAGAATTCCGAAACGTTTATCCATGTCCCCTTTTTGTCAATAAACAATGTTGTATATCATAAGTGTCGTGATTTTGTTTATTATCAAGATTAATTATATTTGTCATAAAACATTAAGTTAGGCATATTATATTGTTAACATTGCATTCCTAACCTAGTTCGTTACGGATTTCAAAAATTAATGAATGTATAGTAATAGTGTTCCAACTACACTATATTCGTTATATATCATGCTTCGCCAGCTTCTAAAAGGACTCCACATCAGAAACGCTCTTTGTTAAGTACGAGTTCATTTATTATTAAAAATGGAAAGTTGTGTAGTCTATAAAAGAAATATTTTATATATTTCTAAAAAAGAAGAAGATAAATTGGTTGTTGGTGATAAGTGTTCTCCAGTTGTGATCTTTTAAAATTATTCTATATTTTCCACGTAGCTTTAAATTCATTTGTATGTCTTCATGAAATAAACCCGTTTTTGTGATATTACAATTCATTAATTTTTGGAACATAAATGACAAAATTATTATCAATATTAATCGGCTAGTAAAGATCAAATTCTGTTCAATGCCAATCTTTTGTGAAAGGTATTGACTCTACCTTAAAGCTACTGCCAAATTTCGTCCCAGCAAACCTTGATAGCTTCACTTTAACTTAATGGATTAGGAGTTTGGAACTTTTGATTGTCAATAACGGACGCATATTAGGACTCCCGCTTGAATTCAATAGGTTAGCTAAATAGCGTTTTTCGTAGTATTAGTAACAATATATGTCGAACATCACTTAGATTTTCACACTTGTGGACATTAACTGAGGTTTCGAAACAGCATTCAGGGTTATCTGTACAATTTATATGTCAGTATAATAAAAGTAAGTGAATTTTGTAAGCAGATTGTCTTTGACTTTATATGAATCTTAAATGCTCAAAAGGCAAAGCTGTGTAGTTTCTAAAAAAATTAACAGGCTGAAATGGTCAAGAACTAACCCCCCTTCCAAAAAAAAGATATATATCATTGTGCCACTAGTTACTCAATAACAATGTTCTTCGTATATCAGTCATATCTGACAATTTCAGCTTCGTTAAAAAGCGCTCTCCCTACGCTATTACTCTAACTTATGTAACCTGTGAACTTTCCTTTTATCAAATTCACAAATTATAATAAATCATCGTCTTTAGTGATGTCATCATCAGTTTCCTTACCCCATTTTAACTCATGTTAATTTTTAAATTAAATTCTTCATCACTTCAAGTGTTTCGTAGAAGAAGATTCCCAGTAGCACAGCAGCAAGTCTTCATATTCATAGGGATAAAAATCGAGTTTCGATACACGAAATGGGCACAGCACAGGTAGCTCATTGTGTGGTTTGTGCTTAACAACAGACAAAAGTCGTGGAAGAAGTCTTATGGAGGCCAACAAAAGAACGAAATTTCCATTTAGAAATTCTCAATTTTCCTTCCACAAATTTACAGAATAAAAAATTAAATACTTTCAGTTGCTGACTCGATCCATGCATGTGTTAGCATCCATCACCCACAGCGGGCTGACTCGATTGCCGTAATTATTGGTATGGCAACTGGAAATTGTCCGAGAGTGTACAAGGGTTACTTTGTTTTAGGATTTTTTGCCCGACAAGGGAGATAAAAAAAACTGAAATAAGACACATTTCAATTTTTTTTATATACTTTTGGCTCGCATCACCCAGAGTTGGCTGGTTCGATTGTCGTAATATTTGGTACGATGCCTGGAAACTGTGTAACAGCGTACAAAGGCTGTTTTTCTTTAAATTTTTTACCTGAGAAGAACGAGGAAATAGACCCTGAAATTGGGCACACTTCCACGTTTTTATAGACATTTGGCTTTGACTTTAAATACATAAGCACTTGAACAGTTAAATGAGTCAATTATTACCTTCCACAAAGCGGGGTATACAATTAGCGTCTAATGAGGTCACGAGGGATTTAATAACGAAGGAAAGAAGAAAGGGAAACATTATCTAACATGTTCTTTATACAGTTTTTACGTCCTTTAACAGGTACCCTCAGCTAGTTTCTACTAAACGGATTTCTGGCAGTTTATCAACCTTCAAATATTGTTACGTATCTGCTTGTTTGATAATTTCCGGTAAAAATTCTTTCCGACTGACTTCAGCGATACAAGTCCCTTCTTG
>NW_013674296.1:0-3071 GCF_000517525.1 Limulus polyphemus | reverse complement strand
GAGCGAATCTTGATTCGTCTGAGAATAATACGGTCTTCCAAAGGTCCAGAGGCTTGGTCATCATATCACTTGCCCACTTCTTTCGTCTGACTATGTTGGCAGGTCTTAATAAGGGCTTCTCTGCAACGATAACCCAATCTGTGGAGAATCCGTTGAACAGATTTCGGGCTCATCCCACCAAATTCGGCCACTTCTGCAGTCGTTAATCTGGGATCCATTTCGATGCTCCTCTTGACAGCCCTTTTTGTCCTCTCCGATGGACCAGGACGACCCGGACGCTGCTCAGTTGTTTCCTTGCCGTGTTTCCTGAACTGCACGATGATTCTGTTGACTATCGAAAGCGGGATTCCCAAATTCTGCGAAATTTGCCGCTGACTTATTCCACCATCTGCTTGACCAACTATCCTACCTCTAACAAAATCTGACAATTCGAGAGAACCTTGAGTTCTAGGCATGTTGTAGCACAAGATAATTAGTGTACGGACCATTTTCATTTATATAGTGCTCTGTGAACATTAGCATAAATCTGTTAAACGACGAAAAATTAGGTGTCTATTTACTTGTGACCACTCAGTGTATATGTTCCAAGTAATGACCATTCCCCTCCCCCTTCATGGGTCAGCGTAAGTCTCCGGACTTACAACGCTAAAATTCGGGGCTCGATTTCCTGCGGTGGAAAGAGCTTAGGTGGTGTATTGTGTAGCTTTGTGCTAAAAAACCATTAACAAGAAAAATAAATTTATTAATATACTTGTTCTCAGAACGTAAATAAACAAAGAAATTGTTAACTGGTACAGAACATTTTACACAGATTTCAACTTAAGTACTAACTGATAAACTGAATTAATTACTTATAAAATAATCTGTAGCAAAACCGGCTTGTCTTTGAAAGTACTTTCTATTACAAATATATTAAGTTCACTAGTTCTTTTAATACTCTAGATTCTACTGAACAAAAATAAACTGGTTTCAACTAAAGATCAAAGGAGTAAAAGCAAATAAACACAAGAAAATAATAGGGTTTTTCACAATGCACCATGAGCTCGATTGAACTTGCTGCGTGAGACACTCACGGGGTAAGATGCACGAGGATAAGATAAATCTTGAAACGTCATCTAAAAACTCAAGTGCTCATGGGATAATATGAACCAGGTTTAGGTAGAACCAGAAACGTTAACCAAAGAGTGAAGATCTCTCAGGATAGAATGCACCGGGTAAAACTAACACGTAAACGAAGAGCAAAGCATCATGGGATAGGATGCACCAGTTTTTGGGTTGGGTATGTTAGTACACAAATCTACGTAAAGGGAAACATATATATTTTTTTTAAATTTACTGAACGAGAATCAGTCACAATATTGTAAAAGTGTCAATACACATGTGGTGAGCTCAAGATCAACTTAACAGTTTACATGTGATAAACTTGAAGTTTAGTGGAAGTGTGAAATATATAAATACACTATGTTTCGCCAGATTCACCTGGCATCTTCAGGTGACTGACAGACAATGGTTTAACAGAGAACAAATATGAGTTTAAATTTAAGTCGACAAAAGCGTGTGAGTAGTACTCCAGCATTATGATGTCAATAATATTAAAATTAACTAATAACATTAAAAAAGGCCGTTAGAGAATAAGTCGTTAACTTACTTTTTATCTGAGTGAAGCGTTTGCTTTAGAGCAAAGCCACATCGGACTATCTGTTACGTCCAGAGCGGGGAATTGATCCCCGGTTTTTAGAGTTGTAAGTCCGTAAACTATCCCCTGTACCCATGGGGAATGTGTATGACGCGTGTTTATGGGTAACCGTAGTGGACTGGATGATGCCTCTGTTTTTGTTAACTTTTTTCTTTATGATAAATGAATTCTGTAGTTAGAAGATTTTATTTTGTAATAACCAGTGTATTTTTTCGTTAGTTCCCCCCCCCCCGCCCGCCAAGTGCCAGAACGAGAACCCTTAAGGCTAATAACGCTAAAAACCTTTGTGTAACTTGGCGCTTAACAACAGACAAATGAATGTTTTCGTTATGGAAAAGTTCACTTGAAGTGAACCGTCACGTCGATAGGTCAACATTATTCTGTTACAACCTGTGTGATGTGATAAGAAAGACATTCTGTTTGTTATATCTCTTACAGGAGCAATACAATCTTATGATCTAATTTTAACTCTATTATAATCGTTTTATAACAATAGACAATTTTTTTACCCAATTTTTATCTTTTCTGTTACATATCGTTTTAATTATTTTTTCTGTGCTCTTGCAACAGCACGTGATAATAATAACTAAGTTCAAAATTTATTGCGAGCCTTTCTGTGTTCCATATTTTTATGATATAATTTTAAGATCTAATAAAGTGTGTTTTTAGCCGCGGCATAACGGCTCTGAGTGTTTTTTCAAGTACATATTTTTAGCTCACAGCTCCGTCATCTTTTGACCTATTTGAGATCTAATTACAGTTTTGGACTCAGGAGGTCAAACCCTCTCGATTGATGTATTTGACCATGTCTAAGATCTCATAGATTAATTTACTCTAATCCTGCCTAAGTGCTGCGACTATTGAGGATTCCCTATTGTTTCTTTTGTATACAGTTTACAGAATTTTAAATAATCGGTTGATGCAACCAATACAATACAATAACAATTTAACTAATTATTCAGAAGCTGACTGAACAGCAATTAGAAAAAAGCTGGACATCTCATTTTTTAAATATCATTTCTTGGAAAAGATGAACGTGAGTATAAAGTTATATTCACGTAACGTTGTCGGTACTTTAATTATGATAATTTTAATAAGACTAATGGTGGAGGTACGAATACGTCCCCAGTGTGAGATCAGCCTGCAAGCGTTTTGTCACAATCACCCCTCCCTCAAAGGTTCAGCGACGAGCTTATACGTCTCCAGTGTGAGAACAGCCTGAAGCGTTTTGTCACAATCACCCCTCCCTCAAAGGTTCAGCGACGAGCTTAAAGATTTACAACGCTAAAATTGGAGTTCGATCCCTGCAGTAGGCACATCGTACATAACCCATTATGTTTAACAATAAACAGAGTTCTTGCAGTTACTGATTAAT
>NW_013674295.1:29223-30625 GCF_000517525.1 Limulus polyphemus | reverse complement strand
AGAACTATAACACTACACAGCAGTCGAAACCGAATTAATAATATAATGTTCAGAATACACAAATATAGATAAGTTTGGTATAATAGTGTATTCAGAATACACAAATACAGATAAGTTTGGTATAATAGTGTATTCAGAATACACAAATACAGATAAGTTTGGTAGAATAGTGTATTCAGAATACACAAATATAGATAAGTTTGGTATAATAGTGTATTCAGACTACACAAATATAGATAAGTTTGGTAGAATAATGTATTCAGAATAAACAAATACAGATAAGTTTGGTATAATAGTGTATTCAGAATACACAAATACAGATAAGTTTGGTATAATAGTGTATTCAGACTACACAAATACAGATAAGTTTGGTATAATAGTGTATTCAGAATACACAAATACAGATAAGTTTGGTATAATAGTGTATTCAGAATACACAAATACAGATAAGTTTGGTATAATAGTGTATTCAGAATACACAAATACAGATAAGTTTGGTATAATAGTGTATTCAGAATACACAAATACAGATAAATTTGATATAATAGTGTATTCAGAATACACAAATTACGCCCAAAGTCGTAGATTTTCATCTTTCTAAACGTTTGGTATTTTGTTTTTTGACATCTGGATCTCATCAATCGTTTACCTTCAGTTTTATACATATCTCGAATGTTTGTCACACACACAAGGATAGTTAATAATTGTTTGTTCTAGAAAATTAAATTTTTTGTAAGGTAGATAATGACTTCTTCTCCAACAAGATCCGACACTTTGACTCAAGGTTTGCGGATCTGTTCCCAACTATAGTTAGCTGATACAATACGTGTCTTCAGTTTTGTAGCTTGGTTTATTTGTTTGTCATTAAGGACGAAGGTTCACACAATGGGATATTTGTGCAGTGCTCACCGAGGTATCGAAACCCGAGTTTTTAGCGTCAGACGTCCAGAGTCTTACAACTGATCCACGGAGGGAGAGAGGGAGCATTTTGTCAGATCTGTTCGTACGTAATACTGGTTTTTGTAATTCGTTCATTTCACAGTTTTGTAGTGCCAGATTATAATAGCTTTGCACGAATTTAATTACAAGATTAAGTTATTTTTTCTCTCGTTCCTATATCTGTAATACGTTTTTATTTTTATTTTGTATTTTCAATTATACACATTATTGAGGGGTCATTTCTTCTGAAAACCAAGGACTGTCCATATTGTCCCGCTCCACCCAATTTTAGACAACCCCTAAAGATAATGGCGTGATTGTCATCATGACTTTTCGTTGTTAACTACAGAGATTTTTTATAATTTCCCCCTTTTAACAATAAACTTATGACTTATTCCTGTTAATAACAAAATGCTTATCTTATGACTTATTCCTGTTAATAACAAAGTGCTTGTCTTATGAC
>NW_013674295.1:25718-28330 GCF_000517525.1 Limulus polyphemus | reverse complement strand
TTCTATAATTAATTTTGCTCAGTGGTAGCTTTTATCACTGAGCAAAATTAATTATAGAACTAAAGATAAATAATAAAGGAATCTGTAGCTTTTATCACTGAGCAAAAATTGATTATAGAATTAAATATAAATAATAAAGGAATCTATAGCTTTTATCACTGAGCAAAATTAATTATAGAATTAAATATAAATAATAAAGGAATCTGTAGCTTTTATCTGGGAATTCCTGTTTCACCCTGTACTTAAGTGTTTTAAAGGAACACCAGATTTTTGTAAAAACGCTAACTTGAAGGGGTAATGATAACACCGTTTACACTAGAATTATGGGTTTTTTTTATTACTGCTCGTTATTACGACTAAGCGATGACACAGCCGATATATTATGGTGGAACAAATTGTATGAGACGCAAAATATTCAAACAATCAGACCATAAAGATGTGTTCAGATCGGGGATTTAGAATTTCCAGAATGGGGAGATCCCTTGCACTTAATGGCATTGTGAAACAAAGAAACACGGATCAACTTGGAAACCCAAGACCATCCGGAATGAGATCTACAATAAGTCGAACCCTGGCTGTTGTACCCAAAATGTTACGTATTGTGACAGATGAGAATCCACGTACATAAAGGTTAGTGACAAAAGCCGTCCACGTGTTTTAGGCAACAGTACGCAACATAATCAAGACGGATCTTCGTCTAGAAAAGCGATACACAGAAACTGCTTCCACCATTTATTCGTTTAACATTCGCGCACCTGAAGTAACTGAAGAAAAAAAAACGGGTACTCATGCTATTCTATAGAATTTTACCAATATATATATTCCAGTTCTAATAACTTTAAAATTATAGTTGCTGTTTCACTCACCAGGATAAAAAAAACTACAAGGTAAGGTAAAAAAGTCTAAGAAACGCGTTGAATAATTAAATCCAAAGCTTATTTCTATACTTGTTTGGAGTTTTTATTACATTTAGTTCTTCCACAAAAATTAGAAATATTGAAAGTAATTCTTCCATAGAAAAATATTTACTGAGCTGTTAAAATAACTCGATAACTTTTAATTGAAAATGGCAAGATTTTCAAGTTTGAAAACGTGTTATTGTCGTATGCGAAGTCAACTGAATTACTGCTTAAACACAACTAAATGGAAAAGTGGGTCATTACTGACGTATATAAATGGTTCCAACGTACTCCAAGCCCAGCCTCATATCCTAAACATTCAAGTGTAATTTGTAGCTGTTGTTTTCTTAGTGCAAATATACAAAAGTTGCTATCTGCCCTTTGACCACCGCATGGAATCGAACGCAGGATTTTACTGTTCTAATTCCGTAAAATTACCGCCAACCCACTGGGGTATTCCAGCTTAAAGAGCGTGAATAAAAATTACCATCGTTAATTTTCTTTGAACTTAGTAAAAAAAAATCTGAAATAGAAGGAAGAGCTTGAAAAAAATGTAATAATATTTCCAAAATCAAGACATTTAAAATAACGTAATGATAATTATGTCAGTATTAAAGCTATAATCCCCTGGTGTCTCAGTTAAAAGATCGGGCTCCTATACCCGTGGTAGGCCCAACATAGACAGCCCATTGTGTAGCTCTAGACTTAATAACAAAATAAGCCAACTAAAGCTATAATCACTGAATGACTCGAAAACAAAACAAGAAGATTTGAAAATCTAAACAGTTAAAAATTAAAGGATGAAAATTATGTCAATACCTTGTAAGAGGAACAAATTTGTTATATAAAACAAAGAAATCTGTAGCTTTTATCACTGAGCAAAATTAATAACAGAATTAAATATAAATAATAAAGGAATCTATAGCTTTTATCACTGAGCAAAATTAATTATAGAATTAAATATAAATAATAAAGGAATCTGTAGCTTTTATCACTGAGCAAAATTAATTATAGAATTAAATATAAATAATAAAGAAATCTATAGCTTTTATCACTGAGCAAAATTAATTATAGAATTAAAGATAAATAATAAAGGAATCTCCAATAATAGATGATCATTACATGAATGTAACATGTAGAATACTCAATGCTTTGTACACTACACAATCGGTGTCTTTAGGGAGCTAACCCTTATATTATGTATGAAGTGAAGGAGTAGAAAAAATCAATACACATAATGTTAAATTTTATTACACACACTTACAGAATACACTAAATTTCAGTCAGGAGAAAAAACGTCACATAACAAGTAATAAAAAAACATTTGTAGATGTAAAATTATGTAGGGATAGCAGTGGCAAAAATAATGGAAAAAATAATATAGGGATGATGTAGATATACATGGATCATCCCTACATGACTTTCAATATTAAAATTTAATGTTACACTGTATATTCACTTTTAAAACACTGAGGTAGGTCACCAAGATAAATATCTCACTGTTAACAGGAATAAGTCATAAGACAAACACTTTGTTATTAACAGGAATAAGTCATAAGATAAGCACTTTGTTATTAACAGGAATAAGTTATAAGAAAATCATTTTGTTATTAACAGGAATAAGTCATAAGATAAGCACTTTGTTATTAACAGGAATAAGTCATAAGAAAATCATTTTGTTATTAACAGGAATAAGTCATAAGATAAGCACTT
>NW_013674295.1:19415-24844 GCF_000517525.1 Limulus polyphemus | reverse complement strand
GAAATATAATACTAGACGTGACAAAATGGTCTTGTGTGTATCATTTAATATCAATATTATTTTCTTCGGTATGTAGGTGTGTGTGTGTGTGTGTTTTCAGAGCAAAGCCATAATGGGCTATCTGCTGTGTCTACCGTGAGGAATGGAACCCCAGATTTTAGCATTGTAATCCATAGACTTGCCGGAGGATTCTTCGATGTACAATAGATCTTAATATGATGGAAATTGTAAGAGCAAAATAAAAGAGACACCACTTTACCATTCCTCTAAAATACGGAGCAATTACTCAAATTTTTAATCCATACATTCAATTTTCTTCAGTCTTCTGTTTATTTATCTAAATTTCATTCGTCTTGTCTTTTCTTGACTTCCATTTTCCCGCAGTTTTTATTTCACTATCTATCATTGATATTTAATTTTCTTGTAGTTCTGATATATCTTCCTTTTCTTTCCTTAGTTTTACTTTCTGATTCGATTTTTCTTATTGACTCCTACTTGATATCTTACGGTCTATTTATACGTCACACGGTATATGACTTACACATTTAAAGTATAAGTAAAAAAGTAATTAAGCATAGGTGAAAATTGTAATAAATGTGATACGACACATAGAGACATAAGAATACTAAATACACAGACTCATTTATCGTACCTGTAATTATTAACTAGGATTTTCGATTTACTTCTCTTCTGTCAACTCTTGAGCTACGCTTGTCTGATAGAATAATACGATTTCATCGACACTTATAGCACCCCCTCATTGAGCACAAATAGTTTTCATGGCAGCGGGACGTCAGCCATGAATTCTCGAATTCTGTTTTTTTAAACATGTACAGAGTACAGTGAAGTGGGATTTTTTTATTTTCATTAGGGATACTTATTAATCAATAACTTAGAAATTATCGTTTGTTCAAGATATAACTTTGACTTGGACTTTATTGTTACCCAAATCTGGACTTTTTATGTGTTCGACTTATAACTTTGGCTTGGACTTTATTGTTACCCCAATCTGGACTTTTTATATATTCGACTTACAACTTTGACTTTATTGTTACCCAAATCTGGACTTTTATATGTTCGACTTACAACTTTGACTTTATTGTTACCCCAATCTGGACTTTTTATATGTTCAACTTACAACTTTGACTTTATTGTTACCCCAATCTGGACTTTTTATATGTTCAACTTACAACTTTGATTTTATTGTTACCCAAATCTGGACTTTTATATGTTCGACTTACAACTTTGGCTTGGACTTTATTGTTACGCAAGATTCACTTTTTATATGTTTAACTTATAACTTTGGCTTGGACTTTATTGTTACGGAAATCTGGACTTTTTATATGTTCGACTTATAACTTTGGCTTGGACTTTATTGTTACGGAAATCTGGACTTTTTATATGTTCGACTTATAACTTTGGCTTGGACTTTATTGTTACGGAAATCTGGACTTTTTGTATGTTCGACTTATAACTTTGGCTTGGACTTTATTGTTACTCAAATTTGA
This sequence comes from Limulus polyphemus, assembly GCF_000517525.1. Classification (NCBI taxonomy): domain Eukaryota; kingdom Metazoa; phylum Arthropoda; class Merostomata; order Xiphosura; family Limulidae; genus Limulus; species Limulus polyphemus. Next base: position 23,336 of record NW_013674295.1, on the reverse strand, counting down.
CTTTTTATATTTGGCAAACAAGTTTTGTTTTCTTCTTATCGTTTCTCGTATCTATGTAGTTAACACCCAACTTTTAATACTTTTCGGTGTGTTTATTACGTACACCTATTCGTTCCAAAAGGAATAATGTACAGTATTAAATCATTTAAATATGTCTTCTGCATATTATTATAACTTTAGATTGAAAGTTAGATGTGTACGCACATAGATGGCACTGCAAGATAAATAATTTACATACAGAAACTGAAAAGCAAGTCTGAAGTATTGTACGGTTTATTAAGAAATCAAAGACTTACTAGTAGAAAACCCATTTATCCACTGTTTAATCACGGTACGTCCAAGAACCAACAAATTAATTCTGGACATTAAAGCTCACGTGTTATTGCCGAATCAAACCATCGAAATCCTGAACTCAGGCTCGAACTATGATCAGTTAAAGCAAAGGGGAAAACTGGGGAAAATTATTGAGGTCTACTTGTTTGTAAAACAGATGAATGAAAAGGTTTTACTGGTTAATTATTTTGTTATCTATAAACAACTCTTGCTAATCATACAGAATTTTAATTACAGTAACGGAGAATAGTACATATATGTTTTTGTCTATTTAAAATTTATTCAGCTAAAAAACACCGTTTTAAAAAAGTTTTTTCAAATGATTTGTACTTGATATTTTCGGGCAGAGACCCCCCTCAGTGATTATGAAGACTCATAACGCTAAAAACCGGTTTTCGATACTCGTGGTGGGCACATCACAAATAGCCCACCGTGTAGCTTTGCACTTGACAACAAACAAACGACCAATTTATTTAACATGGGCTAATTATAGAAAATAATAGTTTTAAGTTAAATCTCGTAAATAAACATAATGAGAATTAAAATATTGTTTTATCTTCAAACCCTTGAACTCTCTGTACTTTAATTTATAATACCCTTGACTTGTCTCTACTTTAATTTATAAAACCCTTGACTTGTCTCTACTTTAATTTATAACACCCTTGACTTGTCTCTACTTTAATTTATAAAACCCTTGACTTGTCTCTACTTTAATTTATTATACCCTTGACTTGTCTCTACTTTAATTTATACCCTTGACTTGTCTCTACTTTAATTTATAACACCCTTGACTTGTCTCTACTTTAATTTATAAAACCCTTGACTTGTCTCTACTTTAATTTATAACACCCTTGACTTGTCTCTACTTTAATTTATAAAACCCTTGACTTGTCTCTACTTTAATTTATTATACCCTTGACCTGTCTCTACTTTAATCTATTATACCCTTGACTTCTCTCTACTTTAATTTATTATACCCTTGACTTGTCTCTACTTGTTTTATTTCTAAAACCCTTGACTTGTCTCTACTTGTTTTATTTTTAAACCCTTGACTTGTCTCTACCTGCTATATTTTAAAACCCTTGACTTGTCTCTACTTGTTTTATTTTTAGAACCCTGACCTGTTTCTACTTATTTTACTATCAAAACCCTTGTTATATATTTAAAACCCTTGAATTCTCTATACTTGTTTGATTTTTAAAACCCTAACCTGTTTCTAATTGTTTTATTTTTAAAACCCTTGAACTCTCTCTACTTTTTTATTATTAAACCTTGGTCTGTTTCTATTTGTTATATTTTTAAAACCATTGACTTGTCTCTACTTGTTTTATTTTTAAAACCCTGACTTGTCTCTACCTGTTATATTTTTAAAACCTTTGACTTGTCTCTACTTGTTTTATTTTTAAAACCCTGACCTGTTTCTATTTGTTTTATTTTTAAACCCTGGTCTGTTTCTATTTGTTATATTTCTAAAACCATTGACTTGTCTCTACTTGTTTGATTTTTAAAACCCTAACCTGTATCTAATTGTTTTATTTTAAAACCCTTGAACTCTCTCTACTTGTTTTATTTTTAAACCCTGGCCTGTTTCTATTTGTTATATATTTTAAAACCCTTGACTTGTCTCTACGTGTTATATTTTTAAAACCATTGACCTATCCATCCTTGTTTTATTTCTAAAACCTTTGACCTATCTATCCTTGTTCTATTTTTAAAAACCCTTGACCTATTCATCCTTGTTTATTTCTAAAACCTTTGACCTGTCTCTCCTTGTTTTATTTATAAAACCTTTGACCTGTCTCTACTTGTTTTATTTTTAAAACCCTTGACCTGTCTCTCCTTGTTTTATTTCTAAAACCTTTGACTTGTCTCTCCTCGTTTTATTTCTAAAACCCTTGTTTTATCTAAATTATTGTTTTTGAGATTGAAAATGAATTTCTGAGTTTCACTAATACGGCGATTTACTTATTTATTACACGTGCTCACTAACAGAGACACACTTGCAAAATACCTTACCTTGTCAGTAGAGAACTGAAAAAGTAATCTGGCAAATCCTGCTTAATTAAAGAAATCATAATGTCATTTCCCTGAAAGCAAGTGCCTGTAATTTCCTAAAGAACTTTAGCCTATTATTTTACCCTCGGTTGTTAAACATTCTTTCGCTATACTTCCTGTTTCTTTGTTATTATATTCAATGGGCTATTTTTGCTCTGCCCACCACCTGGTTTTCAGCAGTGTGAGCCCTCAGATTTACCGCTGAGCCACTAGGGGGACTTGTACTTTCTATATTTATTGTTTATTTGGTCTTGTGAGTTAAGAGTCCAAAAATCACGTGATACAAATTTCGTTTATTCGTCAAGACAATGAATAAAAACAAGAAAATTTTATATCAGAAAACTAGAATAATCGATGTTATACATACATGAAAATGATCACCCTCGTGTCCGAATGAACTATTGCTACGTGCGTGCAGTGAGTGCATGATGTAAGAACGTGTTTTCCTAGCTACCGGACCGTATTCTACTAAAGAATTAATGTGAGCTTCATCCAACGCTCGAGAACCAATTCAATAGTCAGGGACTGGAGGGAGGTAGAGATCCTCCTTGGTCACATGACCAAGTGAAACATCAATACTAAGACAACAACCCCACTAGTGATCGCCTCGTGTTCGTAGTATGATTGCTCGCGACGTTTCGCTGCCTGCAAACCTCCGCTATACCACCTGAAGCTGAAAGACAGGTTTAGCTTGGGTGTGAGAATATTAAGTCTCCTAGAGGTGTGTAACCACATTTGGTAGCCAACTCTACATCTACCAAACTCAACCACCGCTAGGTGTCTGAGAGGATAACAGGATAATCACTAAAATTTCCATATTTATTCTCTCTCAAACTTCTTTATTTTCGGATATACAGGGTAAAATATTTATGGTTACAATGTTTCACCTGGTGTCATCATGTACAACAATTACAAGCAGTATCATCTATATCAGGAGTTCACTCCTTGTAGTTGTTGTACCTGATGAAACGGTGTAACCATAAATATTATACCCTGGATATCCAACAACAAACAAGTTTTACTTAACAAGGTACTTTATTTAATTATTTATCTTTCATTTATGTTCCTTATCAAAACATCAGTTTAAAGTTTAATTTGTAGTTGTTGTTTTTCTATAAAGCATGGAAATGAAATAGTGAAATTTTATACATTTTCCCTGGGACTAATTTCTTTCTTCTCTAATATGTCTTCCACTATTTTGGTTGTCGTTGTTGCGTTACGTCACCGCTTCAGGTCACCTCCTGACACAATCTGAGTCGAGATTAGTTAGTCATCAGGTCACCTACTGACACAATCTGGGTCGAAATTAGTCAGTCATCAGGTCACCTACTGACACAATCTGAGTCGAAATTAGTCAGTCATCAGGTCACCTACTGACACAATCTGGGTCGAGATTAGTCAGTCATCAGGTCACCTACTGACACAATCTGAGTCGAAATTAGTCAGTCATCAGGTCACCTACTGACACAATCTGGGTCGAGATTGGTCAGTCATCAGGTCACCTACTGACACAATCTGAGTCGAAATTAGTCA
>NW_013674295.1:17731-18511 GCF_000517525.1 Limulus polyphemus | reverse complement strand
TTAACGTTCCATTTTACTTAAAGGCCTCGGTAATGAATGGTGGTTAACGTTCCATTTTACTTAAAGGCCTCGGTAATGAATGGTGGTTAACGTTCCTTTTTACTTAAAGGCCTCAGTAATGAAGGATGGTTAATGTTCTTTTTTACTTAAAGGCGTCAGTAATGAAGGATGGTTAATGTTCCTTTTTACTTAAAGGCCTCGGTAATGAAGGGTGGTTAACGTTCCTTTTTACTTAAAGGCCTCAATAGCGAAGGATGGTTAACATTCCTTTTTACTTAAAGGCGTCAGTAGCGAAGGGTGGATAATGTTCCTTTAACTTAGAGGCCTTAAAAAGTTCCACTGGATAAGCTAGGCTTAGGCCGTATATTCAACTGAATGGATAAATGCCTATAATACCGTGATTAACTCCAGGTAAATGACTCGTTAAGCTTGATTATGGCTTAGTGTTAGACTTCCCTTCTCACTTCTGCGTGTTATGGTTCCCCTTTTACAGTCCTTAATTCTAATTTTTATTGCTTCCCCTAAGAGTTCTCAGTTCTACTTGTTATGGTTTCTCTTCGCCAGACCCCAGTTCTACCTGTTAGTGTTTCTCTTCGCCAGACCCCAGTTCTACTTGTTACGGTTTCTCTTCGCCAAACTCCTGTTCTACTTGTTACGGTTTCTCTTCGCCAGACCCCAGTTCTACTTGTTACGGTTTCTCTTCGCCAGACTCCAGTTCTACTTGTTACGATTTCTCTTCGCCAGACTCCAGTTCTACTTGTTACGGTTTCTCTTCGCCAG
>NW_013674295.1:16061-17425 GCF_000517525.1 Limulus polyphemus | reverse complement strand
ACGTTCCTTTTTACTTAAAGGCCTCGGTAATGACGGATGGTTAACGTTCCTTTTTACTTAAAGGCCTCGGTAATGAAGGATGGTTAATGTTCCTTTTTACTTAAAAGCCTCGGTAATGAATGGTGGTTAACGTTCATTTTTACTTAAAGGCCTCAGTAATGAAGGATGGTTAATGTTCTTTTTTACTTAAAGGCTTCGGTAATGAAGGATGGTTAACGTTCCTTTTTACTTAAAGGCGTCAGTAGCGAAGGATGGATAATGTTCCTTTATCTTAGAGGCCTTAAAAAGTTCCACTGGATAAGCTAGGCTTAGGCCGTATATTCAACTGAATGGATAAATGCCTATAATACCGTGATTAACTCTAGGTAAATGACTCGTTAAGCTTGATTATGGCTTAGTCTTAGACTTCCCTTCTCACTTCTGCGTGTTATGGTTCCCCTTTTACAGTCCTTAATTCTAATTTTTATTGCTTCCCCTAAGAGTTCTCAGTTCTACTTGTTATGGTTTCTCTTCGCCAGACTCCAGTTCTACCTGTTAGTGTTTCTCTTCGCCAGACCCCAGTTCTACTTGTTACGGTTTCTCTTCACCAGACTCCAGTTTTGTTTCTTACGGATTCCTCTCTAAAAATCCTCATTTCTATTTTAGAAACATGTAGAGTATTTTTTGGACTGGTCCCAGTTTTTAATAAATTGTGCAATTATTTTAACGTTGTACTCCTTTTAATATATATATATATATATATAATCATAGGAAGAAAGGTTTGGATTTTTTTTTTATTTCGCGCCAAGCTCGCGAGGACTATCTGCGCTAGCATTCCCTAAATTAGCAGTGATTGGCTAGAGGGAAGGCATCTAGTTAACACCACCTATCACCAACTCTTGGTCTACTATTTTACCAACGAATAGTTGAATTGGTAGTCACATTATAACGCTCCTTCAACTGAAAGAGCGAGCATGTTAGGTAACGGGGATTCGAACCCGCAATTCTCAGATTGCTAGCAGAGCACCCTAACCATCAGGCCATGTTAGGCCTTACGTAGAAAGAAACAGCATGATCTGGATAAAGATTGTTGTTTCACTTTATTCCTCAACAGACTCTTCTGGAGAAAATAAAAGTAGATGGACAAACGATGTATTATTATTAGTCTCGTGTAGGAAATACGTGACAGACACTTATTTCTATTGGTCAAAAAAATTTAGGCTTAGAACTCCTGATAACATTAGACATAGAGCATGCGCACAAAAGCAATTATCATAGTCACATCTAGGACTATAAAACTGTAAAACAAAAACAAAAAACGAAAAATTTATGAAAATTATTTTTTAATATCCTTTATTAATCACGGTGAGTAGAAAAAGTGTTAC
>NW_013674295.1:7223-15327 GCF_000517525.1 Limulus polyphemus | reverse complement strand
AAACAGCATGATCTGGATAAAGATTGTTGTTTCACTTTATTCCTCAACAGACTCTTCTGGAGAAAATAAAAGTAGATGGACAAACGATGCATTATTATTAGTCTCGTGTAGGAAATACGTGATAGATACTTATTTCTATTGGTCAAAAAAAAACTGCAGTGGAAAAAAAAAATAGGCTTAGAACTCCTGATAACATTAGACATAGAGCATGCGCACAAAAGCAATTACCATAGTCACATCTAGGACTGTAAAACAAAAAAAAAACCGAAAAATTTATGAAAATTATTTTTTAGTATCCTTTATTAATCACGGTGAGTAGAAAAAGGGTTAGTGAATAAGCATTTTATTCTATTGATTTTATTATTTGAGGTCAACCTAATTACTGATTGTAGATGGTGCTAAATGTATTATTTGAATACAAAGCATTCTTCGGGTTTTACTGGAAATTGTTAGTAAACCTGTTTACTTCTCTAGTGAAGTAAGATAAAGAAATAGTTAAACAGAGTATAAAAATCAGGCTGTTCCTTTCCTCTCTCCCTTCATAAGCAAACGAAATTTTACATTTGTTTTAAATACGTGTATTGTTCTAATTAATATTTTGCAAAAACGTATTAAGGTTTGTTAACCACCTCATTTTTCTTCCATTACAAGTAACGATATAGTTATAGCTGAAACAACAAAGAAGACGTAATCTTTATACTGATATTTTATTCAGTTCTAATGACCTGTCCTTTTTTTTTCCTTTTGAAATTTTAACTTGAAATATTCATAAGCCTTTCTCAGTGTTTTCTGTTTATAATTTACAACTTATTACACTTCCTGGTACAAAAGAAGTATATTTCAATTTATAGTCGACGTATATAGGTCAAACTATTTTAAATGTTGACATAAATCATCAAGTAGATCAAGCGATTGGTTAATTAATATATTTTATGTTTCTACTCTGCTCAATTTGAATACTGTTACAATCAAATGTAATATTTCTGATGGTTTTGATGAACGAGTCAAAATATACCATAATTTCTGGATTTCCTGTTACCAGGTGCATAAAACTAGTATTTTCTGTTACCAGATGCATAAATAAAGCTAGTAGTTTCTGTTACCAGATCCATAAAGCTAGGATTATCTGTTATCAGAGGTATAAAACTAGGATTATCTGTTACCAGATCCATAAAGCTAGTATTTTCTGTTACCAGATCCAAAAAGCTAGTATTTTCTGTTACCAGATCCAAATAAAGCTAGTATTTTCTGTTACCAGATGCATAAATAAAGCTAGTAGTTTCTGTTACCAGATGCATAAATAAAGCTAGTAGTTTCTGTTACCAGATCCATAAAGCTAGGATTATCTGTTATCAGAGGTATAAAACTAGGATTATCTGTTACCAGATCCATAAAGCTAGGATTATCTGTTACCAGATCCATAAAGCTAGGATTATCTGTTACCAGATCCATAAAACCAGTATTTTCTGTTACCAGATCCATAAAGCTAGTATTATCTGTTACCAGATGCATAAAGCTAGGATTTTCTGTCACTCACGCTTTTTTGTGACACTGATTTGTAGATTAACATATGTATAAAAATTTTCAAGGCTATAAAGTTAAAGATACGTAAAGTGCCTGAGTTTAAACACTATAAAGTTAAAGATACGTAAAGTGCCTGAGTTTAAACACTATAAAGTTAAAGATACGTAAAGCGCCTGAGTTTCAAGACTATAAAGTTAAAGATACGTAAAGTGCCTGAGTTTAAACACTATAAAGTTAAAGATACGTAAAGTGCCTGAGTTTAAACACTATAAAGTTAAAGATACGTAAAGTGCCTGAGTTTCAAGACTATAAAGTTAAAGATACGTAAAGTGCCTGAGAGAAACTTCCCCAACATTAGTGAGTCCATCCAGGACTGGTCACTTTCGGTGACGTCAGGACTCACTGCATGAGCACTAGAAGACAATCCACTAACCACTACCAAATCAGCATAGTTTCAAGTCAAGTTTTTAAAGGTTTATCAACATAACAAAATTGGAAAAACGACCATTATTTTGTAGTTAACACGGTCACAGCCTTCAATGATGATCAACGTGTAAGTAATTTCCCTCTTCCCCATTGTTTAAGAGTAACCCAAACGATCACCAAATATTTGTTTCTACACGCTCTATATAGCGCTGATTTTTTTATTGTACTTATTATTCCGTAAACTATACAAAAAACATTTTCACTAAAAATTCCGCTAATGCTTTAGCTAATGACGCGGACTTTTTTTTTAAGAGTCAGCACCAAACATTAGCTTGGATAATTGCATGATTACATTGTCGAAGATTAAAGAATTTGTATAAGTACTCCTAACATTCAGTCTACTTTGTTTTTAAATAATTTTGATTTATTAAAAACACGTTTTCAAATACTTGTATTTTTTATCAAAACATTTAAATTTTTTTGTTGTTTATTTAAAATTATCGCGAATAGTCGTTCCTAATTTTGAATGAATAGGCTAAAGGGAAGACAGTTAGTCAACAGCACCTACCGCCAACTCTTGGGCTACTATTGCTGAACGGAATAAAATTAAAATAATACAAATAAATAATACTGCGTATTGTCCACGGACTCCTACGATTAAACAAAATACCCAGTTCTCACACTAATATACTGAGATAAACAGGGATGTCGGCTGTTTCATCGCACGATGAAGGATTTACCATATTTCCGGTACATCTACAAAGTCCAGGAAATGACTAACCTAGTGTGATATTTATACAAGGCCTAACCTATCCTCTCATCTGTCATGAGCAGAACGGATAACGTGCTGGTTTTGTTATATTAGTGGGATTAAAACCCCCTCTCCCAACAATGACTTCAAGTTATCCGGAACCCAAGTTTTGATACGAATGGCCTACCGTTATGTATCACCAAGTGCTTTGAATATTGACAGGACAAGTTTACCTATAGTTTTGATGCGAATGGCCTACCGTTATGTATCACCAAGTGCTTTGAATATTGACAGGACAAGTTTATCTATAGCTTTGATGCGAATGGCCTACCGTTATGTATCACCAAGTGCTTTGAATATTGACAGGACAAGTTTATCTATAGTATTGATGCGAATGGCCTACCGTTATGTATCACCAAGTACTTTGAATATTGACAGGACAAGTTTATCTATACAGCTATGTAACTACTGTTTTATAATGAATATCTAAAGAATAAAAAACGTTTATGGAGAGGCCTGGAATAAGAAACGTGTTAAATGAGGATAACGAGGAAGGGTTTCATTTTTCCATGTTCAATTAATTTTTGTCACATAATTTTATTCTTATTCAAAATGAGAAGGTCGAGTTTCCAATCAGGCCTCTTACTCTCTTCGTTGAAATAGTTATCAATTTAAGAAAAGTCATACTTTAATTGTGTGTTTGTTTGTTTTCGAATTTCGCGCAAAGCTACACGAGGGCTATCTGCGCTAGCCATCCCTAATTCAGCAGTGTAAGACTAGAGGGAAGGCAGCTAGTCATCACCACCCACCGCCAGCTCTCGGGCTACTCTTTTACCAACGAATAGTGGGATTGACCGTCACATATTAACGCCCCCACAGCTAAAACGGCGAGCATGTTTGGTGTGACGGCGATTCGAACCCGCGACCCTCAGATTGCGAGTCGAGCGCCCCCTACCCACCTGGCCATGCCGGGCCCATACTTTAATTATCGTGTGTACTAAGCTGTCCCTTGTTTTCCGTTTTATATAAGTCAGAATCCCCTCTTGAAAAACAGGCCCTAGACTTGGACAGGTACGCCATTTTTGAAATGAAAGGTAACATTAGTAAAAGATAATAATTGATATTTCGCGGGAGACAATCACCTTTTATAAACAGGATTATCACATTTTTCTCTCTTGGAATGTTCAAAAAGTTCATGTACGTGAGTGAGAGAGAAAATTGTATGCCTTGTTAAGTTGTTTCATCTTATCAAATTCCATATTTTCTCACGCGGTGGCCTGCGCGGCCAGGTGGGTAGGGGGCGCTCGACTCGCAATCTGAGGGTCGCTGGTTCGAATCCCCGTCACACCAAACATGTTCGCCGTTTTAGCCGTGGGGGCGTTATAATGTGACGGTCAATCCCACTATTCGTTGGTAAAAGAGTAGCCCGAGAGCTGGCGGTGGGTGGTGATGACTAGCTCCCTTCCCTATAGTCTTTCACTGCTAAATTATGGACGGCTAGCGAAGATAGCCCTCGTGTATTTGTTTGTTTGAAGTTAAGCACAAAGCTACACAATGGGCTATCTGTGCTCTGCCCACCATGGGTATCGAAACTCGATTTCTAGCGTTGTAAGTCCGCAGACATACTGCTGTGCCACTGGGGGCGCCCTCATGTAGCTTTTCTTGAAATTAAAAACCAAACAAACAATTCTCACAAAAGTCGTATGATTCTGTTTAATTATTAGTTTTTCTAGCTTTGCGAAATGGTTGATTTGTTGTTCACATCCCGTTGTCACAAAATCGCACCATGAATTTTGGAGTCGTGGGTGCTTTATAAAGTGATATTTCCAGCCGATTATAGTAGTCCAAAAGTTGGCGGTGGGTGCTGTTGACCAATTGCCTTTTCTATAATCTATCAGTTCAAAACTAAGGACGGCTATTTACACATAGCTGTTGGGTAGATTTCACAAACAAACAAACTATTGTTTTTAGACTGCAACCAGGTGAATCACCTGTTAACAATGAACTATTATTTGCTTGAAACAACGTAAACTGTAGAAATACATAAATAACTCATTAAAATACTGAGGACGAATAAATCAGTAGAATTATAAGTAAAAACTCTGTCTGTTTGTTTTTTTAAAACACTGGGAGTTTGTGATCCCTTTTTGTCATGCTGTTATTACATTTAAATAATAAAAAGTTTCAGTAAAATAAACAAAACTCATCTAGATAATTTTAATACCTAACTTCCTTATTGGACTAATTCCAGGTTTCATAAAACGATGATATCCCAAAAAGATAGCTTCAAACTAAAAACATCGCACCCCATTTCCCCTTTACTAGGGTGCTAGATACGTTATGTTACATATCCTTTCCCCTTTTACTAGGGTGCTAGATACGTTATGTTACATATCTTCCCCTTTACTAGGGTGCTAGATACTGTATGTTACCTATCTTTTCCCCTTTACTAGGGTGCTAGATACTTTATGTTACCTACCTTTCCCCTTTACTAGGGTGCTAGATACTTTATGTTACCTATCCTTCCCCCTTTACTAGGGTGCTAGATACTTTATGTTACCTATCTTTTCCCCCTTTACTAGGGTGCTAGATACTTTATGTTACATATCCTTTCCCCCTTTACTAGTGTGCTTGATACTTTATGTTACATATTATTTCCCCTTTACTAGGGTGCTACATACGTTATGTTACACTATTATTTTCTTCGTTATTGTAAGAATAAACCAGAGGTATCTTTGTAACAAGCTGCTTTGTCTACTCCTTCACTCTGTTTCAACTTCTTAGGGAGGAACACATTAAAGGGCTAAAGCCCGTTAACTACTTTTGTTTTGTTGTTGTTGTTCGTGTTAATTACAATTAGTTGTGTTATGTTTTAAATAATTGTCAACTTTTTCCTCAATTTTCTCACTATTATTACTATTTTATTTTACCTTATTTTTTTAGTCATAAAGTTACTTGATACTGATCCAAATTTATACAACACACTTTAAGAGTTCAGTAATCTTTGATGGTTTTCAAAACCTGCATTTATTCTGGATTTCCAGAGGTCTCGGGTGTGTCAGCGTTGTTTTGTAATATGTTATATGTTACCCTGTGTTGGGGTGTCATCTATAATAATAAAAGGGAGTGTCTCTGTGTCTATGGGTGTGTGACCGCCATAGCTCCAAAAGGAAAGAACCAAGAAACCTGAAATTTTGCAACCATACTAAGTGGATCATGAGGGTGTGCACCTGGGTATTATTAATTATCTTATTCACGTGCATGAGAGCATGTGTGTGCGCATCTTTTCAATGAAGCAAGGTAGCGAAAAACCACATAGAAAATAAATGGTTCCTTATATAACACCTTCTAATATATATAAAACACAGTGCGTTTTGGTAACAGTGGCTTTTAAGTTATGCTGCTTAGCAATAAAAGTATAACCTAATATTGTTGTTAGTCTATGTGCTGAAAGTATAAAATGAAATGTATGAACTACACAATTGAAAAAACATTTGTTGATTTCTAAATTTAGAGTCTTTGTTGATTAAAGAGGTTTGTTTTTTATTATTTAAGTTTAAAATTGAATCGATATTTTTACTTTCATGATACATTTTATGCACTTGGCTCTAGGCTAGATTATCTCACATTATATGTTTATATTAAGCTTATTTCTTAATTTCTTTAGTTCATATCAACATTCACTACACTTACAAGGTTTCAGGGCAACCCCAATTCACGGCCTAATCAAACTGTAAAAAATTGTAGTAGATTCTAATAACATGTGATAGAAATTTATGATATCAAATACAAATGTGAAATATTTAATGCAATGATAAAGTTCATTGATAATAAATAATTCTTAATTTACTGTACTTTTTCCACGACTTTTTATGTTTTTGTGAAATAAAAATATTTAAAATATTTTTGACTGTTCTTATATTCTAAAATTGGTTCAGAATACACACAATGACATAGTCATCTAGAATATATCAACCTAATAACCCGAGCGAAGCAGGGTTATCAATGAAATACAATATTCAACACAACTGGCAATTAGATGACGTCATTACTCTCCTCTTCAGTTTGTCTTTATGTAAATGGGATCAGGGATCCGTCATACGATTTGAAGGGCAAATGATTAATCAATCTGTCTACTATTTACATCTTTACAGAGTCACCACGAACAGCAAGACAGTCTGGCATCCTTACTCATATCTGACGACTCCTATGAAAGGGAGTTTTTCATCTTTGCCACCCAAGAGAATCCCATGTACTCTTAATGGAACTGGAGTTTGATGAACATTCCCCCCCCCCAAAAAAAGCAGTTTTTCTACTTTCCTTTTAGCACCTCACTGGATATTAGGCATAAAAACTGGCTTTGGGAAACATGTTTCAAACTGTCTGTGCACTTACACGTCATCCAGTTACGGCTGCGGACGTCTAATTCAGTATCAGAGCAGATACCCTACTATTGCGGCTTATCAAAATCGATAGATAGCGGTAGTTTACTTAGTGAAATAGACTTCTACGTCCGGTGATGATAAAAAAAAACTGCGCCGTTGGTTTGGAAACGTTTCCACATTCGTGCTGTAATTGGTCGGCTTTCGTTCATTCCATGACTAAACATCTAAATATCTTTCCAGTAAGCGATTTATTTACTCACTTTCAAAGTGAAACAAGTTAGTATGAGACCACTATATAGAACTCAATAACCAATAACCTTCATTGCACATCACATGACTGATAATTAGAAATCTGATTTGTAGAACAATGAACTGAGGGGCGTGATTGACATTGTTTTACAACAGTGACTTTGTTCTCTTACAAATTCCGGCCAGTTATTTGTTGTTGTTGTTTTTTCTGAACAACCTAGCGGTTTTAATATAACAGCATTTTTACTATTTCAAACTGAACTGGTAGCTGTGACAAAAATTGAATACTAGCCAAGAACAGGGGAATGATTTATATGTAGATATTATATGCTTAATAACTAACACGAGTTAGCTGCTACATAACACAGTAGTCTATGTCCAAATGTTCCCTGAAACATAAGGAGAAAATAATTCAGATTTTCAAACGTTAAGGCTCAGCTTTCATTAATAGCAGTACGTCTTACCTGTTCTAGGAATCAATATTATTATGTCTTACCCCTTCCAGGAATCACTATCAGTATGTCTTACTCCTTCCAGGAATCACTATCAGTAAGTCTTACCTGTTTCAGGAATCTCTATCATTATGTCTTACCACTTCCAGGAATCACTATCAGTATGTCTTACCCCTTCCAGGAATCACTATCAGTATGTCTTACCTGTTTCAGGAATCTCTATCAGTAAGTCTTACCTGTTTCAGGAATCTCTATCAGTAAGTCTTACCTGTTCCAGAAATCACTATCAGTATGTCTTACCTGTTCCAGAAATCACT
>NW_013674295.1:0-6233 GCF_000517525.1 Limulus polyphemus | reverse complement strand
TGATGTTTTGTTTTAGCTTTAAATAACATGTTCTAACGGAAGTTTCTGATGTTTTGTTCTAACGGTAAAACATGTTATTTAAAGCAAGTTTCTGATGTTTTGTTTTACCGTTAGAATATCTTATTTAAAGTAAGTTTCTGATGTTTTGTTTTACCGTTATAACAAGTTATTTAAAGTAAGTTTCTGATGTTTTGTTTTACCGTTAGAAGATGTTTCTTAGCTTATCGTGTTAAGGAAGTTTTTTATTTGTAAAAAAAAAAAATTACTTATAATGCAAAGCTAGACAATGTGCTGTTTCCACCGCGAAACCCGATTATTAGAGTTATAAGTTCTTAGTATTACTACCGATCCCCCGGGGGTGGGGGAGAGAGACAAGAAAGTATTGGTAATAAATGATATTTATATTTTCATTAGATCCAATTTTCCAGTTTTTAGAAAACAAATTTTATTCTTTTTCTCAACCATTTTCCGAGGAAGTCTATAAAGCACTTTGATGTTTATACAGTTTCACAATCTGGTAACATTTAAATATAACTTTCAAATAAGTTATTTTACTTCAGAAAAAATGTGGCCACGAGGAAAACAGTAATTTCGTTTTCCAAAATTTGTCTAGACTTGAACAATCAGTAAATACATTTGTACAGTTTTGTAAATGTTCAGTTTTTTTTTATCGTAATGATTCCGTCCATCAATTAGTTTTAAAAAATTAAACCAAACTGACAACTCGAAAACAAAATATTATTTTATTACTATGTTATATTAAACAAGCAAGTTCTATCTTACATATCTGACAACTAAAGGAAAGACATTCACTTTTCTTTATAGTTTCAGTTACTTGGAAACTTCGTTTAACAGAAAATTAGTTGGAAAATTGAAGAGAACGATATGAAGGACGCCCACGCGCCAGCCTCGCACTGAATTCGCATGATGTCATACTTTATAAGTTGATCTTTGCATTGAGTAAGCTAAGAACGAAGTATTCAGAGTTGGAAAACTGCCAAGAATGTTGAACAACCTTATATTAACCGGGTGATATAGCGTGTTGTGAACCTGGCAACTGATAAGGTAATGTTGTTTATTCTACTGTTCACCTGATAAAGGTTTCGCTTCGGATAATCCTGCAAAGATACACAAAGCTGTCTGTGATAGCCATCCCTAATTTTAAACTGATAGGGTACTCTAATAGGGTAATAGGACTTGACTGTCACTCTTATAATGCATCCGTGGAAGACTGGGGTTCAGAACCACAATCTTTTTACATAAATAGCCTGCGATTAAAATTGTTAAAACAGAGAAAACTGGAGTTGATCAGCTTTGTCTAAGATCTGTAAAAATTGACAATACATTCAAATTAATTTCTTACAAAAATGATTGATATATTTTATCATGGTGATAACAGTGGTAAACTACGTGATTTACTGTCTTTTTATAGCTACCTGTAAACGATTAAAAGACGTTGATCGGACTGATAACTTGGTTTACGAAAAATTCACTAAAAATGGTATTATAACGTTTATGGTAAAGTCTGGGATGAAACTTACCTTGAAAACATTAGATATACAATTAAAGCAAATAAATGAAAAATGGATTTTTTTTTATCAAGGTATTTTCTTTCACATCATTCTGGTAACCATCGTTAGGGGGCGACACTGAGGAATATGCAAGAGATTTAGTTGAAGGTTGAGGGCGATACTGAGGAGGATGTCAGCTGAGGTGTTTAGTGTTGATTATTACAAAATCAATTTGTGCATTAAGTGGAAAACATATATATATTTCCAAGTACGCCTAACCCTAATTATGTTAAAAGTGAGAGGGGGGCAAGGTTAAAAAAGAACTCGTAAGTAAACAAGGCGAGAAATGTTTGTTAATAATATTCAATGTGGGATGGCACGTGCCACTTCTGCCTCCTATATATGATGCACTACTCAAGAAACAATAAAAAAAGGAAATCCCCTTCTTCATTTAATATCAATCTTATAATACTTAACCTCTTTCGGATATGAATCATCGCGCAGCTCGTGCAGGTTTTGGCCATTTTGGGGGTTGAAAAATCAGCTTTGGACGATTTTTTTTCTGCTTCTTAAGTGAATTCATGGATTTTTATTTCTATCTTTTCTTGTTTCATCGGGACTAGCTAGCTAGTTATCTTCGTCTAGCGAACGATCGTTTAGGTGAGTGACCTGGAACTCCTCTCTGCTCCGAATTGAACATCTCAAGCTCCTTCCCACGTCAAGTTAGCTAACAGAGATGCTGTAACAAACGGTGTATCGGCCCTACTTTCGTCAATACCAATATATAGCTCTCATTTTATGCTGTATAAATGTACAGCATGAATGTGTGTGACGTAATATGGCACAACTGTTGAATGATATCCTTATTCCAGTCCATTTCAAAAATTAACAAACTTTATTTTGGAAAGTAAAACTTACTGACGACACGTGTAGCTAGCGTAAAATATAAAGAGTTTGTTTGTAACATTAACGATAATAAAATCTACTAACGAGACGTGTAGTTAGTGTCGAATGTAAAGAGTTTGTTTGTTACATTAACGTTAGTAAAACCTACTGACGACACGTGTATTTAGTGTCAAATGTAAAGAGTTTGTTTGTTACATTAACGTTAGTAAAACCTACTGACGACACGTGTAGTTAGTGTCAAATGTAAAGAATTTATTTGTTATATTAACGTTAGTAAAACCTACTGACGACACGTGTAGTTAGTGTCAAATGTAAAGAATTTGTTTGTTATATTAACGTTAGTAAAACCTACTGACGACACGTGTAGTTAGTGTTAAATGTAAAGAGTTTATTTGTTATATTAACGTTAGTAAAACCTACTGACGACACGTGTAGTTAGTGTCAAATGTAAAGAGTTTGTTTATTTGTTTTTGTTTAAGCGCAAAACTGCACAATGTACTTTCTGCTCTGTGACCACTGCAGGACTCGAATTCCGAACTATAGTTTATAAGCTTATCGATTAGACGGGAGAGTCTAAGCAGAAATTAAAAAGTTAATAAACCACATTTCACTCACCTCATCCTAAACACGCAGTAGAATTAGAACTCCAATACTCTTTAAAAATACAAAACATTTAAAAAAAGAAAATAGGTAATATTATTATTTCAGCTACTGTGTCTAATGACTATTTAAAACATTAATAATTTTAGGACATAATAATAATAATATTGTTATTTCAAAATTATAATGAAAATTCTTTCACGAGTGGAACGTTTTATTTATTAAACATAAAGTATTTTTTTCTTTGAAGATGCCCCCTAGTGGCACAGCGGTACGTCTGCGGACTTACAACGCTAAAAACCGGATTTCGATACCCGTGGTGGGCAGAACACTGATAGCCCATTGTGTAGCTTTGTGTTTAACTTCAAACAAATCAAACCTTTGAAGTTAATTTCAAGGATTAAAGAATTAAGGTCCTGAATACATGGCCACATATTGCTTCCATCAGAGTAAGCCCGTAAATACATGGCCACATATTGCTTCCATCAGAGTAAGCCCGTAAACGTGACATTGTTGTTGGAGCCTTTCACATTCAGCTTTGATAGATTTTTACTTGTTAACTGTCTCGTAGTTGTCCCTTGGTCCTAAATTATAGAATAAGTAGCTTTCATTGTATATGTAGACCATCAAAATGGTTGATGAAACGGTTATCCTGAGGGTCTTCACGAAAAATGTTCAAAATCCATTAGAATTGATTCAATAAAAGCAATAAACTCAATTGATTCTTTGATGAAGCTCAAATGATGGGCAGGTTTGCATATCATTGCAGCAATTTTCTGTGAAGGACGGCAAGGTCAATCTTTCCAAAGCACGTAAACTTCAGCTTCCAAGACCACGTTTAATCAGGCCAAAAACACAAAAGACAATTGGAGCAGGATTTCTTTAAAATGGTATCGAATGGGATTGTTGTGACTTCAATTCCTTTGATCATCTTTCTCGTGAACACAACTATTGATTTAGAGGTCTGATTGGAAGCTCGTGAACCTTCATCAACTTTAAATCCTTGTTCATTGCTGTGGCATTTTTGGGTCGGAGGGTTCTCTTTCATGACGATAGTTTTCATTTTTCTGTCCTAAACACTCTACTCTGCGAGTTATTTTTTTTCACTTCTGTGTGGGGCGATGAAGACTTCCAACTTTGAAATGATGCGCCCTTTGAGTCTATGTTCTTTAACAATCTCGCTCTATATTAATATATTTGCTATAACAATTGTCAAGTGTATGATAATTTAACGTGAACCAAATATATGGTTGCTAAATATGTCCCCCATACGACACAGCTCAGATCTGTGGTGTTAGCACATAGAAAATGATTCTTAAGAAGTGTCACTAACACTTCGTATATTTTATTTATTGTAGGTTAATCCAATATGTAATATCAATGACGTATTGTAGGTTAATCCAATATGTAATATCAAGGCGTATTGTAGGTTAATCCAATATGTAATATCAATGACGTATTGTAGGCTAATCCAATATGTAATATCAATGACGTATTGTAGGCTAATCCAATATGTAATATCAATGTTGTATTGTAGGCTAATCCAATATGTAATATCAATAACGTATTGTAGGTTAATCCAATATATAATATCAATGACGTATTGTAGGTTAATCCAATATGTAATATCAATGACGTATTGTAGGTTAATCCAATATATAATATCAATGACGTATTGTAGGCTAATCCAATATGTAATATCAAGGTCGTATTGTAGGTTAATCCAATATGTAATATCAAGGAAGTATTGCACGTTAATCCAGTATGTAACATATTCCTATAGTTGTTTAATAAATATGTATTTAAATATTAGAGTAGCCCCCTGGTGGTCTAGTGCTAACACATTCACTCAACTTTCTGGAAACAGAAGTTCTAACATAAATTCCAAACACTCAACTATCCGAATATTCAGGAAATATATTAAAATCCCGGAGCTTCTAACCAACTCCTGAAAACTCCATATTTTGCTAGCACATTTAACTTTGGTCCCGAAAAAATAATATAAAATAAAACAGAAAACAAACTATCAATAGAACACCATACGAGTTCTTCTCATACTTTTATTACTGCTATATCCTAATGATGAGTATTTCGGTTCCCATAGCAACACTGTTTTAAAGAAAATCGGTGTTCAAGATCAGTAGGTCACGTGACTTTTCCTTGCACGTGATTTTATCATAGAAGCATGAATGGGATTGTAGTGTCAGGCCAAAAGATCCCTTTCTTCGAAAAAAAAATTCAGAATTTATTCTGGTACTTTCAAAAGAGATGAAAATTGTTATTAAAAAGTCAAGCCCTCCGGTAGGTGTTGCTCTGGTTTGCTTCGGTTGTATCCAAAGTGTTACAATTTTTTTTTTTTTTTATGACATCTGTTGTTTCAAGTTTCTCTGTCTTCACTTTTTTGGGTGATACGTCGGTAGTCAGACTAATGACTTATAGCTAAGTGTTGGTACGTGTCACGGTGGACACCCTGCTGGGGCAGCCAACGGCCTTGAGGCCTAGTACTGTGAAGTAGAGCGGATCGTCAAGTGGGCCACGGGCGATTACTGGTTAAAGCGGCTAGCAGTGGAGCCAGACTTGGCAGAGCACCCGAAGCTTTCGGCCACACTATACCGGCATGACTATCCAGGTAGGCAGAGAACATGTGCGCGTATTATTTCTCGTATAGCAATAAGACGTTTAGTTGGGGTTGTTAAATATTTCATTGTACTCGGTCAGATTATGGTGGGTGTTGGTCGTTTTTTTTTTACATATAGAATGATAACTTTGATTTGGCAGCCATATTTTGTTAATTTTGCTTGCTTTGTGTATACCTGATTTGTTATAAACCCAACATAGGAACAGTTCCTTAAGATCTTTGGAAATTAGAATTATTTCCAAATAAATTAGCTTGTATAATATATTATTGTTGATAATAATGAACGTTACATTTGAAGTGGGAGATATTAGGACTATTGTTATTTTCTTTGCTAAACCTTTTTGTTGCGACTACACGTTACACTTGGAGTGGGTTATATAAGGACTATTGTTATTTTCTTTGCTAAACCTTTTTGTTGCGACTACACGTTACATTTGAAGTAGGTTATATAAGGACTATTGTTATTTTCTTTGCTAAACCTTTTTGTTGCGACTACACGTTACATTTGAAGTGGGTGATATTAGGACTATTGTTATTTTCTTTGCTAAACCTTTTTGTTGCGACTACACGTTACATTT
>NW_013674294.1:27640-28755 GCF_000517525.1 Limulus polyphemus | reverse complement strand
AAGAATATATAAAAAATATACAATATCTAACTGATATAATAAGTGTAAGAACCATGCTTATTTTAAATTTATAAATAAAAAATAATAATGAACAATATATAAGAATGAACAATATCTAACTAATATAATAAGTGTAACAACCATGCTTATGTGTAATTCAGAAATAAATAATAATATTGAAGAATATATAACAATGAACAAGATCTAATTAACATAATAAATTTAAAAACACTATTTATGTATACTTTAGAATGACTAATGATGTTGAAGAATGTATAACAATGAACAATATGTAACTAATGTAATAAATGTAACATCCACGTTTATGTGTCATTTATAAATAAATAACTATACTGAAGAATATAGAAGAATGAAAAATATCTAACTAGTATAATAAATGTAACAACCGTGCTTATGTGTAATTTATAAAGAAATAACTCTATTGAAGAATATATGACAATGAAGAATTTCCAACTAGTATAATAAATGTAACAACCAAGCTTATGTGTAATAATGTTGAAGAATATATAACAACGAACAAGATCTAATTAATATAATAAATTTAAAAACTTTATTTATGTATAAATAATGATGTTGAAGAATATATAACAATGAACAATATCTAACTAATGTAATAAATGTAACAACCACGTTTATGTGTCATTTATAAATACATAATTATATTGAAGAGTAAATAAGAATGAATGATATCTAACTAATATAATAAGTATAACAACCGTGCTTATGTGTAATTTATAAAGAAATAACCATATTGAAGAGTATATGACAATGAACAATATCTAACTAATGTAATAAATGTATCAACCGTGCTTATGTGTAATTTATAAAAAAATAATAATGTTGAAGAATATATAACAATGAACAATATCTAACAGATATAATAAATGTGACTGCGATGTTTATGTGTAATTTATAAATAAATAATAATGTTGAAGAATATATAACAATGAATAACATCTAACTAATATAGTAAATGTATCAACCATGCTGATGTGTAATTTATAAAAAATAATAATGTTGAATAATATATAACAATGAACAATATCTAACTAGTACCATAAATGTAAGAACTGCGCTTATGTGTAATTTATAAA
>NW_013674294.1:21423-27153 GCF_000517525.1 Limulus polyphemus | reverse complement strand
AATGAACAATATCTAACTAGTACCATAAATGTAAGAACTGCGCTTATGTGTAATTTATAAACAAATAACTATATTGAAGAATATAATAAAAATGAATGATATTTAACTAATATAATAAATGTAAAAACATATTTATGTATAATTTACAAATAAATAATAATGTTGACGAATGTATAACAATGAACAATATCTAAATAATATTGTTACGTCTCTGGTCGTTTGTTAATTTCCCGTAAAAAAAAAAATTCGAACAACTACAGTGTTAAAAGTCTTTTCGTAAATAAAACTAGTTTATTCTTTCTGAATGCAACTTTGAAATACACTTAATTTCCACAGTCACTTTAATTCAAACACACGGTATAATTCACAATGATTTACACATTTTACTTACGGCTTGACTTGACTATCTGTCTATATCTTCAATCTCTCTGTATGCTATTCTATTTCGGATTAATTGTTTGGCTTTATCTGACGCCCTTATATACAGAATAGAGGGCGTCTAGCAAATGCTGGATTATTCGTGATGTTCCCCGATCCTTCTAGAAACTCATCACGTGGTACCAACGTCACGTGACTTCCACTGTTGTAACGTTGCCCCTTACCTAGTATTGTTCGACCCGAACAATAGCCACTTAAATTAAACTAATAGATAATTCACAATAACTTAATGAAATGTGCAGAATTTACAAACACAAAATTAAAATTCAACA
Organism: Limulus polyphemus; assembly: GCF_000517525.1. Classification (NCBI taxonomy): domain Eukaryota; kingdom Metazoa; phylum Arthropoda; class Merostomata; order Xiphosura; family Limulidae; genus Limulus; species Limulus polyphemus. Next base: position 26,443 of record NW_013674294.1, on the reverse strand, counting down.
AAGTCTCTTAGTTTTACGGGACGTTTCTTATTCCGTACTGGTCTCTGTCTCGTTGGCTTTTGCTTCACGTGGGGTTCATCTGCTCCATCAAGAAGTGTCCTATTATCGGTAACAGTCACATCAGAGGTAGTAATTTCATCAATGGCTTCACTGTTTCCCTTTTCAAAACCGGGTAGAGTTTTTTCTTTGACCGTGGCTTTTTCAGGTGACACGTCTTACCAGCGTCACGTGTTTTCCGTTGTCATAACAATATAATAAATGTAACAACCAAAATGTATTTTTATTTTGTAAGTATATAATAGCGTTCACGAGTAAATAACTATGACAATAACTACTGAATATGATAGATGTAACACACAATATTTATGTGTAACTTCTAAATCTTCTTTGTTGGTATTTGACATGGGTTTATTAGTGAGAAATATATGCAACATTATATCAGAACTCCTCTTATATAAATAAAAACATATTAGTGTAGTTTATGAGCACGTAGCAACCAACATGGATAACTTGGACTGCTGATGCTGAAAGTATTAAAGTAATTTCTTTATCCTTCTCTGTGAGACACAGACCTTAGCATACACATACTTTCTTATTAAGGAGACAAATATACTATTCAAGTTGATATCTGTAATGGTAGAAGGTGCAATAAAGATATAAAAAATGGAAGAGTGGATAAAAGATCCACTGAGGGTTATATGCATATTAAAATAATTTTACAAAAAAGGGTTGGAGAAAACACATATATTTTTCAGTTAATGTTTTGAAGGAAATCGTATCCGAGAAGTGAGATTCCAATGAATTCCAATTTATTGTAATAGCTTCAAAAAGAGTGATAACTCTGATGAAGAAGATGGCTCTCGAAAGAGGAATGTAATGCATCAGGCTAATAGGTAGTTATTGGAGATAAGAATGAAATACATAAGACTAATAGTGGTTATTGGCGATATGAATAAATACATTAGACTAGCAATATTTATTGGATATAATAATGTAATGCATGAGACCAGTAGTGATTTGTGTGGATAAGAATGTTATGCAACAGAAGTTTTTAACGAAGATAAGAACGTAATTCACCAATAGTGTTTAGTGGAGATAAGGATGTAATTCACCAGAAGTGGTTAGTGAAGATAAAGATGTAATTCACCAATAGTGGTTCACCAGGATTAGTTAGTGGAGAAAAGAATGTAATTCAATAGTAATGGTTAGTGGATAAAATAATTTAATTCGCCAGTAGTACGAGGTTCAGATAAAATTAAATACACCAGTAGTGGTTAGTGGAGATAAAAATTTATTTCACTAGTAGTGGTTAGTAGAGATAAGAAGTTAATTGAACAGAAGTGGTGTGTGATCTAACTGATTTTTACCAATAATTTTTCTATGAATACGCCATGAATTCATTTCATAAATGATCTTAATTTTGATTGACGCACAAAAGAATTTACCAACGTTTGACTGCCTCCACTGTACTTTTCTGCCCCTTAGTTGGTTAAGCTTGATTTCGCAAAATTTATTTATTACAGTTAGCTATGAAATGTGAGGTTAGGGTATATTATGGGATGAGGTGGTGGCAGTACTTGCCCTGTCTATATGCTAGCCTGCTACAATAATATTCAGTTTTGTCTGTCATGATAATACTGTTACGACAGTGGAAGTCAAGCGACGCTGAGAGCATGCGCGCTGGAGTTTCTAGAATGATCATGACTTTTCGAGAAACCTCGCGAATGTCCGAGTGTTTGACAGGCGCCCTCTTTTTTAGTATATAAGTCCGGCAAATAGGGCCAGCGATAGATAGATATGCAGATAGATTGAATATACAAATAATTGAGTCAAGGGAACAGTAGGCACCGTAAATAAAGTGTGTGAATCACTGTGATTTATATCGTATGTTACAAACATAGTCAAGTTTAAAGTAACCATGGTAATTCTGTGTATTACAAAGTTGTATTGGGAAAGAATAAACTAGTTTTAATTAAGAAAGGACTTATGTTGCTGAAGTTCCTCAGAAAGAATTTATACCGGAAATTAAGGAAACTATCAAACGAGCAGATACATAACAAATTGGTGTCAGAGAGTGGGTTAGAAAAGAAAAAAGATGGAAACAAGAAGTAGCAAATCAAACTACAGTTTAGCAGATTTGACGGCAGCAATAAAAGAACAACAAAAGAAATAAGAAGGACGAGAAAAGAAACAAGAAGAACGAGAAAAGAAACAAGAAGAGAGATTATAAAAGTTGTTGGAGGAAAAGAAAAAAAACAAGAAGAGAGACAAAAGCAGTTGCAAGAAAACCTGCAACAGTGGCAGCTTGAACAGCAAAATAAACAAGACAGATTACAGCAGTTGTTGGAGGAAAAAGAAAAGAAACAATAAGAGAGATTGCAGCAGTTCTTGGAGGAAAACGAAAAGAAACAAGAGGAATGGGAAATAAACACGAACAGAGACTACGGCAGTGGTTGGAGGAGAAAAAATATTAACAAGAAGAGAGACTAAAGCAGTGGTTGGAGGAGAAAGAAAATAAACAAGAAGAAAGTCTCCAACACCTGAGAGAAAGCCAGAGTACACAAATGGAAAACATTAGTAAATTGCAAAGTGAATTAAATACATTAAAGGACGATTTACTGTCTTTTACACAAGGGAGATATATTAACCATGGACCTTATCAGCCCAAAACAACAGGAAGCCCCTTCCAGACCCTGCAGCTAAACCCTAATGCAGACATCTTCAGTCCTGTCAGAAGTCTCATTCCAGACATGAGTGTCAGCATTAGGGGTGATCTAGCACGAAGGAAGCCACATTCGATGGGAAGACACCTGGGGAAGCACATAGAGCACAATGTGAGCTCCTGGCAGAAATAAATGGATGGACAGAGGAGCAGATAGCAGTGTACCTGGCAACGAGTCTGAAGGGACAACCACTGGAAATACTTGGACAGTTGTCAGCATATGACAGGCACAACTAAAGAGCACTGGTAGCTGCTCTAGAAATCAGGTATGGAACTCTAAATCAGTCTGAAGTCTAGAGGGTTAGGTTTAGGACTAGAGTCCATGTTAAAGGGGAGCGCCTGCGAGAGCTGGCACAGGATTTGGAAAGTATGTCACACAAGTACTACCCAACTGCACCACCTGATGTTCTCAAGCTGTTGCTGAGGTATCAGTTTGTAGACGCCTTGGACAGTCCACAACTGAAGATACAAATAAAAGAAGCATATCCCTTTACTATACAAGACGTAATGGCCAGAGCTCTTGAATTCGAATCATACGTTAAGTCCAGCTCAAAGCTACGAAGGTTGGTACAGTCATTGGGATTCAAGGCCAGAAAAGGGCAGCTTTTGGAGAAGTTGGAGGGATTTGATGGCACTGTAACAAACCTGGGCACAAGTGAGCTCAATGCCGGCAACTTCAACACAGGAATGATGCCATGTCAGGAAAGGCTGCTACCTGGAAAGGGTGTTGGAACTGTGGAGAGCAAGGACATATGAGGAGCCAGTGTAAGAAGAATACTAACAATAAGTCAACTTCGGGATACCAGTAGTGGTTGTTGTTGAGGGACGCCCACCAACCCCCATTGTGAAAGTCCCAACAGCTAAGTGTAAGATGCCAAGCACACATAGTGTCTACGTGAGAGGAAAGCTGGATGGCCAAAGGTGCAACTTTGTCATAGATTCTGCATCTCAGCAAACCCTTTTGAATATCAAGTTACTGGATCACAAAGGAGTACCAGAAGCAATACAGAAGCTCTGTGGTGAGACAGGATATTATGCAAGATTGTGAGGAACAGTGTGGGTAACTATTGAGCTAATGGGCATAAAGGACAGACTCAAAGTATACTTGGCTGACATTGAAGACCCATGCATACTAAGGTTGGACTACTTACTACCGAGGAAGTGTGTAGTTAACTTCGATAAAATGACGATAGGGAACAACAAAGGCCAAATTCCAATAGTGTTAATGAATCTGTTGATTTGCATGTCACACCACTTACGTCAACTACAATACCCCTATGTCGGAGAATATAATTTGGGGTGGAATAAAAGAATATCCCCAAGGAAGCCCGATGCTTGTGGAAGCAGTGGAAGAGCCATCCAGGCCAGCAGACGTGAAGATTGGAAGGCCATTTGTGACAGGTCGTCAAGTAATACCCATAACAGTGGCTAATGTCTCTAAATGTGAGCAGACATTTATGAAAGTGGCATTGTTGAGTATGTGCCAGGAGGTAGAGCCAGTCATTGGTAAGGCGAGAAATACAACCATAAAGAAAGGACATTCACTCCCAGAACATTTAACTGACCTCTATGAGAAGAGTAACGTCCATTTGTCATCATCACAGGCTCTTCAGGTTAGGGAACTCTTGGCAAATTATGCAGACGTCTTTTTAAAAGGATATCATGAACTCGGCTGCATAGACCTTGTAGAGTACAGAATAAACACATACAATCACCGTCCAATAAAGATCCCTCCAAGAAGATTAGCTCTCGCTAAGCGACAAGAGATGGAGAAGGTCATGGATGGCCTAATTAAAGGAGGGATAGTCGAGAAATCAGATAAACCCAGGTCAGCTCCCGTCGTGTTAGTCCAGAAGAAGGATGGGACACAACGTTGCTGTGTGGACTTCAGGGCTTTTAAAAGTATAACTGAAAAGGACTCATACCCACTGCCAAGAATTCGTGATACTCTTGATGCCCTAAGTGGAGCCAGGTGGTTTTCAACTCTGGACTTAAAGCCGGGTTTCTATCAAGTGAAAATGGCTGAATCAGGTAAATCTAAGACTACATTTAGTTATAGCCAGGGTTTCTGGCAATACTGTGTGATGCCATTCGGGCTCTTTTAATGTTCCAGCGACATTTGAGAGGCTGATGGAACGAGTATTGGAAGGCCTACAATGGAGGATAGCCCTAGTGTATCTGGTACGATGTCATTGTATTTGCAACAACTTTTGACGAGGAAATGTCTCGGCTGGAGGAAGTATTCAAGCGTTTGAAGAAGAAAACCACAACTCCATCCCAAGAAATGGCACTTGTTCC